>NW_007118663.1:2977-18110 GCF_000164805.1 Carlito syrichta
CAGTGGCTTGATCTCAGGGATCACCCAGCTCTGGGGGACTCAAGCACAGCACCCCAATCTGTTTACATTATTTCAGCAAGCAGTTCATCCTCCCAGCACCCCAGGTGAAGGGCTGCACCCTGCTAGGCGCATCAGGCGCGTCCAAGCCCTGGGAGCACTGACACCCCGAGAAATATTTTTTAAGAAAAATGTCTTCAAATACATACAAAATGTCAAATAAAAACTTGAATTGAAATACTATTTTCTTGCATTGTGAAATGGTATGCTTACTATTGCCGATAAATGGATATATTGAAACATTAAGGTTTTTTCCTCCTGTTAAAGCATTTTTCCAGGTGAACCATTTACAGACTATAGTCTATGATGAGGATCAGGTCTTGCTAAATTCCTATGCAGTACTGAGAAACACATGTGATCTTTAGGAGTAGTAGCTATGTAAGCAATATTAATCTTGTTTTTGACTAATAAATGAAAAACAGAAGTTTTGAGAGATGAATGATCCAATAAGAATGAGTGATACATTGACATTTTTCCAAATCAATTATGAACTATGATAGCCTGAATTCAAAGACATGAATAGAAGGTTTTACAAGTTGTTTGTTTGTTTTATATTCTGATACACTTCATTTCATTTTAAAAATATACAATGAAATGTATTGAAGAATAATCCCATGGGCAGTGTAGACAATCAAACACAAGGCAGAATAACTAAAAGGCTGAAAAATCTTTACTATGCATCTTCCTATTCTGCAATTAGGTGTGTATTTTACACTGAGATTTACACCAACATTAGGGCTTAGTTTTTCTAATTACTTGCATATCACATTGGAGAATTCACTTCTTTACATTTGTGTAAATGCTCCCACAATAATTGCATAAAATTAGTCTTTATGAACTATTTCATATGATATACATGTAGTTATACTAGAACATTAAAATATGCAGTTATAGTTTTTGCCTTTTTATGTATATTTGGTTTCTTTTTTAAAAAGTGCTCAAGAAGTCAGGTAACAAATGGAAAGAGAAAATTTTAAGGATCTTGATTTTGTTAAAATCTGTATTCAACTAGTTAAATGACTTTTTCCTTATTTTACAAAATTAGGTCAACTTTTACATTATTGATAAAATTCAATTTCATCTCCAAGGTTTATTTACAATTTTTGGGAAACATATACATACATATGCATTTTTTTCAAACGTATGTTTTTAAACTCTCTCTGTTATTTTGGTGAAGATATTATGCAAAGAGCTTAAATACACGTTTAGAGTTTAAAAACTTTGTGTGTGATGTGACTTTTTAAAAAAGCACATTAAATTTATTCTTGATTGTTTTTCCCAATAGTGCAATCTTCAAACTGTAGAAGTTTTGAATTGCTAACCACTACATGATATTAAATAACCTCTAATTCCTGCCAACCACCCACACATTAATTAGAACAAACATAAGCAATTTTAATGATCCTACTAGTCACTTGTAAAGCACATTTAGAAAATAAGTATCATATTTCAATAGTCAAATTGTATTTTTAATGAAAACATAATCTCAATTCCCAGGTAAGTGTTTCAGCCTTCTCTAAAATATAACTCTTAAACTTGAAGTTAAAGACAAAACCAGTCATTCAAAAAAAGAAATTGTTGTTTTTAGAGTTCATTTTTAAATTTGAACATTTTCCTCCTCCATTAAAAACCAAATGTTATCATATTTTTGCACAATACTAAATTTTTGAAATTTTTTTATTCTTTCTTTAAGACTTAGTGTATAGACAATTTTTATAAATGTTCTGTGTGTTTCAAAAAGTATTTGTATTCTGTAGTTATCAGATGCAGAATTCTATATATGTCCATTGGATTAAACTTGCTAATTGTGTTATCCAAATTACCTGTATCTTCTAAACTTTTTTGGCTACTTGAGCAAATAGTAATTAAGAAAGTGGTGCTAAAATGTTTCTCTATCATGGAGGTTTAATCATTTCTCCTTGTAGCTCTATAAATTTTCTTCATAAATTGTGAGACAGTTTTATTTGATCCATTATACTTAAGAATTGTATCTTCCTGTTGAATTGAAACTTTAGTGTTATTTCTAGAAGCTTTGTGTCCACAAATATGCTTTTTGTATTAAAGTCAACTTTGCCTAATATTAACATAGGTATTTTAGACTCTCCTATTTACCTTTTGTTGGCCTAATATTTGCCTGATATATATTTTTCCATGTTTTCCAAACATTTTTGGTCATTATTGTTTGTATATCTCTTGCAAACTACATATAGCTGAATTTTTTAAAGTATTCAATCTATTGGTCTGCTTTTTTAACTTATGAGCTGGGTCCATTTGTATTTATTGTCTTTAAACTTAGGTCTGTTATTTAAATAATGCTTTCTGTGTATATTACCTTTTGTATGCATCCTCTTTATTTTTTATGTATTTTTATTTTTTTGTCTTCTGTTGTTTGGACAATACTCTATTCCTACTTTTTATAAAGTATCTTTGAAATTTAAAAAAATTTAACGTCACTTATGCTAAGAGAGTCTAAAATGGACAAATATTGTATTCTTCCTCCTGAATTTTAAAATAATCTTAGAACTCCATAGATATGTTTATTCTTCTCGTTTTACATGTTAGTGTTGTTGGATTTAGCTGTGTTTCTTCCTCCAAATATTAGACATCAGATATTTTTTAAACAAAGCATATTTGAATTTACTCACAAGTTCAGCAATATTTTCACTCACTATTCTACTTGCATCTTACCTAGTCCTTCTAGGTTCCCTTTTCTTGTTTCTGAAACACATCCCACACCTTTGGGAGGCTGAGGTGAGTGGATTGCCTGAGCCCACAGGTTCAAGACCCGCCTGGGCACCTTGGCGAGACCTCATCTCTACAATAAATCAAAAATCAGCCGGACGTGGTAGAGCGTGCCTGTAGTTCCAACTACTTGGAAGGCTGAGGCGGAAGCATCGCCAGAGCCCAGCAGGTCGAGGCTGCAGTGGCCGGGAGCGGCCACTGCACTCCAGTCTGGGCGACAGAGTGAGACTCCAACTCAAAAAAAAAAAAACAAAACACATCCTTTAGAAATATATTTAGTGAAGGAATTTGTGGTGGACTCTTTTTCTAGAAAAAGAAAAAAAGCCTTTTTTTTTTTGCATCTATTCTTCAACGTGTTTACTGGGAACATATTTTGAAGTTGGCAGTTGCTTTATTTTCTTACTTTCTATTGACTTCTAATGCTACTGTTCAGAAATTTGTTATCAAACTTGGTAACTTCTATCTGGCTGCTTTTAAGATTTTTCCTTGACTTTGGTTTTCTGCAGTTCTATTTTAGAGTATTGGGTGATATTTTGAGAAGTGGAAAATATAATAGAAATTTAAAACTCATTGAATGGCAAATCAGACACAAATGATGAGAGAAGTCACTGTCTATGATAGAATTATGAAGAGTTTAACCATATTTCAATCTACAGAGACAGGGAGATGGAAAATATGAAAGAGAGGGTAAGTGTCATAAATGCTAGAATAAGATAGTTTAACAAATGCCCAGTCAAAAATTGTAGGACACATTTTTTTTTTTTGGTGGAGGAAGGCAATATTCTAAAAATTAATGGTTTATAATTCTTCTGAATTTGAGAGATGTAGGTCCATGAATGCTATAGGTAAAATGCATGGCAGCAGAATAAATGAAAAGAAAAAGTTACCTTTCACCTTCAACTTTTTTGGAGATTCTAAATCAAAAAGTATGCTGGTTTTTACATATCCAGGATCTACCTATATTGTTAGCAGGAGAAATTTTTAGGATATCTGCTGTTTAATAGTGTTTTCATCATACTTTTAAAAAATGCATGTTTAAATAATTATTTTCAAGCTGTATCACTCAATATAACATTTATTTAAATTGTTATTTTTAAATTTTTCATGTAAATTCTACTTTATTTTGATATGTTAAGATTTAGTTATAAGTATTATATCCTTTGGTCGAGTGAAAGTAAAATATAGTGATTGAAGCCTAGTTTGTAGTTGGGCTGGCCTGGATTTGAAGTCTAGTTCTTTTACTTGCTATCTGACTTTAGGCATGCTTCAGTTTCCTTATCTGTAAAATGAGGGTGATGAAAGTATTTATCTCATGGGGTTTTAGTGAATCTAAATGAGGACAAATATAATTGTGAAAAATCAACACAAAAAATGCATCATGAGAGAAGCTGAGGGAAGCAGAATAGGTATTAACATTAACAACCATCTTGCAAAGTACTTTTGGAAAAAGGCAGGTGGATAGAAAAAATTCATGTAGTCTTTGTTCTCTTTTCATCCCATAAAGCATCTATATAAAACTAGAATTGTCATAATTTTGATGACAAATTATTTCTTTCTTTTTTTTTTTATTGAGTTGAAATCTCACTCTGTCACCCAGACTGGAGTGCAAGGGCCGCTCCCGGCCACCGCAGCCTCGACCTGCTGGGCTCTGGCGATCCTTCCACCTCAGCCTTCCAAGTAGCTGGAACTACAGGCGCATGCTACCACGCCCGGCTATTTTTTTTTTTTTAAATTTATTGTAGAGATGAGGTCTCGCCAAGTTGCCCAGGCGGGTCTCGAACCCACGGGCTCAGGCAATCCACTCACCTCAGCCTCCCAAGGGCGCGGGATTACAGGCTGAGCCAACAAGCCAGGCTGACAAATTGTTTCTAATCAGGAAAGCAGTCTATAGATTTAGTAAAGTACCCATGGTATTGCATAATTCATCTTTATTTAAATATTGTCATTATGTGTAGGCAAGTTACAGCACTTTGTGCTGGAAAAGTGTAAAGTAAATTTAGCAAAGTAGGAAAATTAACCATACTTCACTTAAATTGTTGCAAGTAATGTACAACTCCCTATTATTGAATGTATTCACAATGGTAGGTTGTATAATATTTCTTCTTGACTGTATGATTCAAAAACTTTTGATTATATAAATGACACTGTATTCAATGGGCTGTTCCAATTACAAAAATATTTCACATTTTCAGCTCAAGAAACATCTACCATGGCCTTTTTGGTAATTTCACACATGTTTTATTTTCAGTGACAAATGTTCTAGTGAGTAGCTAACTGCTAGTGTGTCCTTAGCTATCGTACAGTTAGACAAGCATCCGAGTGCTGTGTTCCAGTAGATACTGTGAGGCAGCATCCATTATTACTCAAAGAGCATAATTTCGTTTCACATCCTAAGGAACAAAACTAGACATTAAGTTGCCCCTAACATGGTCGCGTTCGAGAGAGTTCTTTGAAATGTTATTTTCATTTTTGTTTACAAGAACATTGCTCTAAGGGCTTCCTATCACTAATATAAAGGTGTCATTCCTGACTCAGTATACTTTTTACATACTACAAACAAACAAATACCCAAACACTTTCCATTCACAACTATCTAGCACCTGCTAGCAAAAAATTGAACTTACTCCCTGGAAAATTTGAACAAAAGAAATATAAGCAATATGATCACATTTATTATCTACAACAAAATAAGAATAACTAATGGAGTTTAAAGATGCAGATATTGACTTGAATTTTTTAATCAAGAGGCTTTGTTTGCTGTAGTTTTAGGTTTTTGTGGGTTTTTTGAGCATATGCAAAATTATGTCTGCAAATAAAACTCTGTATTTTGTTTTTCTTTACATTCCTGTTATGTTGCTTTCTGTAGTGCTGATAACTGAGGTAACAAAAAGTTAAAGTGTATTTAATGGCACACAATGTCTCACATTTAAACTCACATTCTAATTATTTTTATGTTGCATTCACTTAATATTAGTGATAAGATTTGTATTTATATTATAAAGAACATATAATAGCAGTTCTTGGGTAATTTCTTTAAGGACACATCAGAGTTTTTGTTTCACTCCATCTAATAAAATGTACACAACCTGTTAGCATCATCAAGACTAAAACTAGGATCTGTGTAAAGTAATGGATTGCATGGGAAGAAAATGGCATCAGTTATTTGCCATGATTCAGGGCATTACTTTGAGGAAAAATAATGAGTCCTGAATGAAAATGAAATAAAATCTAATATCCATTGCATAAAAGAAAAGTTTTAATAAGCTAGTTAGTATTATGAGAAGAAACTAAGTTAAGACATGTGTAGACTTTTTAAATAATGAATTTTAAAAAAATAATTAGTTCGATTGACAAATAGTGAGCATCTATTATGTAGGAGGCATTAAACTAGGTATTGTAGATACCTTTATGAGTTAGCTATGCCCCTGACCTTCAGGCCTCTTAGCCATGGAGACACATACAAATAATTTCAGCCTAGTAGGACAGTTATGTGGAGTACCTATAGGAGAGGGAAACATTGTTTATTTAACACATTAAGTACATTCTTACCTTAGGTTTTTAGCATCTCCTCTTCTTTTTCCTGGAACAGTTTTCCCCAGATAATTGAAAGGTTTATTGTCTGACTTCCTCCAGGTTTTCAAATGTCACTGTATCATTGATTGCATGTTGAAGCTTGCAGCCACCACCCCAATATTTTTTGCCTCTACCCCTCTTCACTTTCTCTGTAGCACTTGTCTGTCTTATTCATTGCCATATTCCTAGAGACTGTAATAATGCCTGATACACAGTGGGTACTCAGTGAATGAATGAATATATTTTGCTTGGAGAGTGTGGATAGTTTTCTTAAAGGCAGTGACACTTAAGCTGACTTTTTAGGAAAAAGCTATTTGACTATGTTAGGTGAAACTTTTTTTGAGGGATCATGGGTAAAAAAAAATCCAATTATTTATTTGTTTGTTTTTCTGTGTTTAAGGTATACAGCTTGATGTTTTGATGTATTTTACATAGACATAGTGAAATGCTTTCTACAGTCAAGCAAATTAACATATCCATCACCTTAGATGGTTACTTCCTTTTTCTGTTAAGACCACCTATAATCTACTCTCTTAGCAAATTTTCAATATTCAAAACAGTATCATTAACTATAGTCCTCATGCTGTACATTAGATCTCTAGATTTGTTCATTCTACATATCTGCAACTTTGTACCCTTTGACCTGCATCTCTCCTTTCCACCACACCTGCATTAATAGCTGCATTAATTTACATTTCTACTAACAGCATAAAAGAATTCCCTTTTCTCCACACTCTTGCCAGCATTTGTTATCTCTTGTGTTTTCGATAGTGCCATTCTAAAAGTGATGAAGTGATATTTCATTGTGGTTTTGATTTGCATCTCCTAGGTGGTTAGTGATGTTAAGAATCTTTCCATATACCATTTGGCTATTTTTATGTATTATTTGGAAAAATGTCTACTCAAGTCCTTTTTCCACTTTGTACTTGGATTTGTTTTATGTTTTTGTTATTGAGCCATGAGAACTTCCTATGTGTTTTGGACATTAGCACCAAGAGTTCACAAATATTGTCTCCCTTTTCATTTTGTCAATTATCTCCTTTGCTGTGCAGAATCTTTTTAGTTTGATGTAGTCCCAGTTGTTTATTTTTGTTTTTGTCACCTGAATGTTTTGTGTGATATTCAAAAAAATCATTGCCAAAACCAGTGTCAAGGAACTTTTCTTCTAGGGGTTTTACAATCGCAGATCTTACGCTTAGGCAATAATCCATTTTGAGTTGACCTTTTTTGTGTTTGGTGGAAGATAAAGGTCAAATTTCAATCCTTTGCATGTGAATATCCAGTTTTCCCAGCACAATTTATTGAAGAGACTATCCTCTCTTCATTGTGTTGTGGTGTGCTTGTTGAAAATTAGTTTACCTTGTAGGCTTGGTTTTATTGCTGGACTAAGTCAAATGCAGTTTTCAGTCTTAAAATTGAGGACAGAAAGAATAAAAGGTTTCTTGACCAGAAATTATCATAAATCTATTGAGGAAGAGTAAACCAACATAGGCAAGATATAGAAAATGTTAAAAGCTTTCATAAGTCAATGCTAATTACACAAAATAAATACTAGTAGTATAGGAAATATCAGCAAGAAACAAACACACAAAAATCAAAGTAATAGGGAAGGATTTCAAGAAACTTCAAAGTTAATGTTAATATTACATACTTTTTATGAATATTTGAGTCTGTTGGAGTAGAAAATGTTATTATCAATCTTTCTTTAGTAGAATACCAAATAATTTTATTCCTACATTCTAACAAAATAGGCAACAATGACTAATAATATAAGATCTTTAGGATAAGGTCTATTAAACAGTTAACATGAAATGCCCATTCCTGTGTTAAATATCCTTCTATTATATGTGAGGTACTTTGATATTCTGTTGCATCTGTATTTTTCCAATTTGCAGGTTTAGATTTTCTCTATTTTTAGGTTGTTAAAGCAGTATGTATACATATTCAAATTTTTGAAAAATGTTTTGTGCAGAAAATATAAAACAAAATAATATGCAGTATAAAGGTGAAAATTAAAACCTGCCAAAATGCCCCAGGTATAAAAATCTCTTAAGACACAGTAACATTTTATCTTTCAAAGATTATTTACATATGATCATTATTCATGATGAGAAATATTTGCCAGTTAATTTTGTCAAAATTTTACTGTATTTTTTATCTGAATCAGTATTTTTATTTTAAAAAATGTATTTTGTTATATAATTTGTTAAGAGGAATCAAAGAATTTTTGGCTACCTAAGCAATCATGTATAAGTCTCCACAACTATTTGTTTTCCTGACAGTATTCCTCTTTAGTAATCTTGGAAATAACACCTGACTTACTGATTTCCAAGAGACTGAATAAAGTATTAATGAACCAGCAAATGTGCAAATACATTATAAAAATATGAGATATTATTCTAATATAAGACATGACTATTTCAAAGCAAACTCAATCCTGCTTCAGGCAGTAGTGAAGTTATATATTTTGTAATTTTTTTTTTCCTGCTTAGTTATTTTTACAATTGAGATATAATTTACATGCCATAAAATTCACCCTTTTAAAGTATGTAATTCAGTGGTTTTGCAACCATCCACACTAATTCCAGAATATTTTCATCACTCCCAAAAGAAGCTTTTGCCCATTAGCAGTCCACCCCAGTTCACCTCTACACAAAGTGGTAATTTTTGAAATGAATGTGTTTAAAGAACTTATGTTGAACCGAGATTCATGTAAGAATACTTAGCTTCTTATGAATTTTATATTACATGAGAACAAAATCACTCATAATCTGTTATAAGACATTGAGCAAAACATCATAAATAAGAAATTATTAAGCAGTGAATTTTATTCGGTTTTCTAATTATAGACTCCTAAGAAATGTACTTGAAAACTATACTATATTTCATGTTGACTGTTAGATTCTATGTTCTCTTTCATTTTCTTGTCAATGACAATAGACATACCAATGCATTGGATTTTACTAGTAAGATTGCACTGGTAGTATTTGTAAGGCTCCATTCTATTCACATGAACAGACAACCACACATACTCATTTGAACCTTGCTGTTTTGTTTTCAAGAACCATGATAAGTAATACCAATAGTCATAAACATGAGGAAACAAGTAAAAGTATATAATGAGGAAAAATTTTGGTTTGATCAACCAACAGCTGTGTAAAATATTGCTTTAAGAAATAATGATGTTAGATGATAGTCTTAAATAATGCATCTTTTGAGGTTTTTAAATCATTACCTTTTCAATTCATTTATTCAATTTAAAATTATTTTTGGCAAATCATGTAGCTATATTTCTCTCATATTCCTTCACAATTTTCTTATTTCACACCATGTTTTTGCCACCTTAAGTTTCTATCACTGTCAACTTTTAATACAGAGATTTGACCTGAAGTCAGTAAATATACTTTGTCTAACCATGTTTTACACTTATAATAAATGTCATCATTTTGACTGAAATTTGATATGAATTTAATATATATTAAAATAGTGTTTTATAAGAACGTAATACCTAAGATTAAAAAATAAAGTTTACTATTAGACAATAGAAATATTTAAGTAAAAGTTTCATAGCATTAAGAATGATATTGTGTTACCTTAAAGTAACGCAGGGCTTAATTCTATAGTGTTTGAAAGTGGTTGTATCCTAGTAACAATGCCAACAATACACACCATGCAAAAGTAAAAATGCAGTAGTGAAATGAGCCATTGAAAGAAAGAGTCGGTGACCATATAATATTTCACTTTCCATTATATCTAGTAACAATCTGGTTAAAAAGAAATGACAGTTGCCCTGAAGGAAATAAAGTGGAGGTATTATTGTAGTAGTTTGGAAAGAAAATTGCACTGTCTTGACTGGATTATTTCTCTATCCTTGCAAACTATCTTCACCTTTCTGTGATGCTGCTTCTTGCCTTCTTTATACAAATTGAGTTTGTATTAAACTCATAGGGCCCAGGGGCCCTTTGGTGATGGGGAGGAGGGGGAAAAGAGAATTAGAAAAAGAAAATGTGACAGGCAGTTTTGAAAAGAGAGCCGTTTTCCTTGTGGGTCTGTTCTTAAATAGGAGTTCTTCAATACAATGTTTTGCCTCTGCAGAGCAGTCAGTCAGAACCAAGTGCATGCTTGCGCTGTTTTGTGGGGCTTGGCACTGACAGGTTTTATTTAGGAGGGGTTGCAATACAGGGGGATTGGATGTGGGGAAGTTAGTATTTTGGCTATATCAGCCCTGGAGGCAGAGTTAGCACTTGCAGTGGGACAAAAGTATTTGTAGTCATCAGATAACTTTGCAGTCAGCTTCAATAGCATCACTTTTTTTTTTTTTTTCCATTTTGGCAGCCAAGCTCTTAGTAGAACCATCTGTCTTTCTATTAGTATTTTTGAGGCCTGTTTTGAAGCCACTTTGCTTGGCAAAGTCACTTTCATCCTTGGAAACGATTTTTAAAAAAACTTCTGTGGCTTTTTGCCGAAGAAGAGTACTATGTAAAAAATCCACATGGCTGTTCATTTTTGTTCTAAAAGAATATGGCTACTTTGTCTTTGTCTTGAATCAAATGAAATTCGAGGTGATCGAACTCCAATGTGACTGTCGGGAAGTGAGAGGCAGGGATTGCAATTTTTAACAATGTTTTTGTGTTCCTATATTCCTCAATGAGATTTTATTTAGCCTTCCTAGTAGATTAATTGGAAGAGAAATTGACTCCTTTATTTTTAATTTTTCTAAAGACCATTGCATTGGATAGGATAAACTGACAAATTGACTTTTTTTTAATATGAAAAGAAAAATCCCAGACTGTTAGTGGTCATTGAAGATCCCATGCCTCTTCTTACTAATGGTGGAAAGTCAGCTTTGTTACTCTGGTTACTCCAGTTTGGGTAGTTATATTCTGCCTACCTAAACCCCTCTTGTAATCTAATTTGGATATTATATTCTTCATTTTCTCTGAAACTGCTGTTAGTGTTGCTGTGTGCTTCTAAACAGCTGTTATGCTCCCCACTGAAGGTGACTGAATTTCAATTGTAGGTGATTTCATCCCTAAGGATGATATGTACTTGAATACTGTAGTACTCATCAGACTAAACTCTTGAGGAATGTTCGAAAAAGCTTTAGATATTATAGTTTATTTGTAATTGTGCTGACATAAACCACAGAGCTGCCTTTTATTTTAACATTTTTGTATGTAGTTTAAGCAAATTTCCTACCATAGCTTTGTGCTGTTTGAGCTCTCTCACAAATTCACTCTCATAAGACCTGCTCCTTGAGATCACGGAGTTCTTCCAGTTGTTTGATTCCTGTATTTTCCAGAGTCTAGTAATGCCTTCTGGGCCGTACTTCCTGTTCTAAAGCCCAATGCCTATTGTTGGTCAAAAGCAACCGTGATTTCCTCATAACCCATCCTTGCTGAAGTTCCTTAGTCCCCTCCTGTTTCCCAGGTTGAATGCTGGAGTTCATCTCTGATTCTCAAACTCAGTGACTAGGCACATTTAGAGAAAAACATAGAAAAGGGACATCTGACAGCATTATAATTCATGTAATCTGGCCTATAGTCTTGGCACTTCCTATCATTTGTTTCAGTTGTCCATAATTTGTTTTCTCTTTCATTTCTTGCAATGGTCATCTAAAACTTCCTTACCTTGTACCATCTGCCCTCCTGAGTTCCAGTCTCTCTCATTTTCTGGATATGACCTTGCCTTCAATCACTGAGAAAATGTCTTCTGTCAGACCTGATTTTCCTTACCTTCCCATTTCCCTAACTGTAAAGCATATCTGCCTCCCTCCATTATAGAGCCCAGATGATGAGATAACACTCCTATGTAAGCTAATCTTTCCACTTCTGCATTGCCTCTAGATTTTGGTCCACCCATTAGCTCCTCTCTTTCCTATATTTAAAACTCTTGATTTCTCCATGCTCCTTTTAGCCAATAAACGTGCTTGGAACTCTGCTACCTGAAAAAAAAGCCTTTCTTTCACTTTGCATTCATTTGCAGCTGCTGTCAAATATCTCTCCTCACTTCTCATCAACTTTTTCTGAAGAATAGTCTACATTTTTTCTCTCCTTTTCCTTGCCTGTCATTCAGTCCTGAACCCTTTGCAATATGGTTTCTACCCTCTGTTCTAATGGAATTGATGTTATTAATTAATCCTCTAATTAACAATTCCAAAAGACATTATTTTTGGCCTCTAAAAATACTTTTTCTGTTACTTTTTAAATAACAGTTTACTTAATCAGTCTTGAAATTCTCTTGTTTTTGTGACACTATGTTCTCATGATTTTCTTTATTCTTATCTTGCTTCTTTGTCCATAGGCTCCTCTTCCTCCACCCCTTGTTGAATTTGCAACCCAGATGATTGTAAGCTGTTCCTCTCTTTATCCTTCAGACCTTCTCTAGATTGTCTAGTTTATTCTCGCCAACTCCCCACACATGGCCTCTAAAGATTCTTCTTTCAGTTTCAGACTGAAATGTCCATCTGCTAGAGAGATATCTCCAAAGGAATATCATTTAGCTGCCTCAAACATATCATGTCTAAACCGTATTCATCATTTTCCCATGAAAACTGTTATTACCGTTCTATGTTTGTCTTAGTTGATACTACTATAAATAGAGTAACATAAACTAGACATTATACTTGATTTTGTCTTTTTTTCACTCTGAGTTCTGCAGGTTTTTTTCAAAATATCACTCAGCTTTTTCTTCTCACCTATAGCTGTACTACTTACTACTGATCAAGCCTTCATACGCTATTGCCTAGTTCCATCATATTAACCTTCTACTTGGTCTCTGTGCTGGGCCTCTCGAATTTCTTTTGCATATATCCTTCAGCGTATTCTACAACCCTACTCAATCCCTCAGAGATTCCCCAGAGCCTGCTGGGGAAGTCTCACATTTCTTTCCCTGATTCATAGACTGATTTCGGCAAACCTCTCACCACTGGTTTCCTCTTAACATTTTTTGCTATTCCATTCTGCTGACAGTGCCCCCCCACGTGATTTTTTTTTTCTTGCCATGTTCCTTTGCTCATGTCTTCCGCTTTGCGTAGAATTCTGTTATCACATTGCTAGCCTTTGTCTGTCTAACTCCTGTTTATCCACTCAGGCCCTCTATGTGCTGCACTTACCTCCACTAGGCCTTTATTGACTTCTCCTGGCTATGTTAGGAGTCTCCCTTCTGTGCCTGTATACTTTACCAGTCATTGTTGTTGAATTGACAGCAGTGTATTATAATTATCTGTCATTTTCCGCACCAGATTCAGAGCTCCTAGAGAAGAGGCAGGTTTGTGAATTCATCTTTTAATCCCTAGTTACCAAAAAGTACACATTCTGCTTAGTAAATGTTTATGAGTAAACTAATAAATAGAACCATGTAATTGGAAGCCAGATTAATAATCTTAAGAGTCAATTTAATATATTAATTTCAGGAGGCAATTGAATGGCTTCACAATAGAATATTTACATAAGCTATAAAATATTTAACTATGAATAATTAATAGGTATTTACTTGTTCTTCCTAAGTGTGATAATGTGCTTGATTTGTGTTGGATTCATAAAATTTTAGAGAACAAGATTGTATACTGTGGCTTGTGTTAGAAGTACAAAAAGCATTAAAACATAATATTTAATTTTAAAGTTTAAAAAATATAGGAAGTAGTCTCTTAAATGTATTGTGAAGGACTCCAACTTGTGAATAACATGCCCCCATTTTTAAAAAGAAACTAAAATATTGTGACCAAAGTATTTTAAAACGTAATTATACATGTTACCCATTTTACCTTAACCAAGAGTTTAAAGGAATTTCATGCAGTATGTGAAAGAAAACAAATGAAACTAATAGTGACTAGGATTTGGAAATATTTAAAACTAGCAAATATATAGAATGAATTGCTAACCCTATAACAAATTAGTTTTAGAATTTGCCCAGAAAGCATTATATTATTTGATATCATGTATCCTTTTCTCTCAAATGGTGGCTTAATTTCAGCAGTGGTGAGATGAAAATTAGTTAAGATAGGAATTATAGAGTTGATGCTCACTGTTCGTATTTGTCATCTGTAAAGATGTTTGAACACTGAATTAGTAAATACAGAACAATTGCTCCTAGTGGAAATATAGTTAGGTTCCTGCGAGCCTCTGGTTGTGACATTTTCATCAGCTGGTCAGTATACAAACTTGTCTTATGTGTGTGTGTGTTTTTGTTTAAAAATACCTTGCTTAATATTTATGATTGATTCATTAATATTGAGCTCACGGCCAGCAGCACTATAACTCATGCCTGAATAATGCTTATCTAACACATGCTTTCCTCCATGAGTCACATCCCAGCCTTCTTGCTTCAGAAACACTACACAGCACTTCAGGACTATGCTTGGGGGCATTTTAAACAGGGAAATTACCCACATTTTTCACTGCTCTGTGCATGCCTGCAATGACCATGAGAGTCCACCAATATGAATTTTGAGATACGAATAAATTTTAATGCGTAGGCAAATATGCAAATATAGAATCCACAAATAATTAGCATCAACCATATTTTGAGATGCATTTTTAGTTGCATACCTAGATTGACCACACATTTTGGATTACATTTATTTTACTGTTTACTTTATTCTGAATATTAATATTGCAGTACTCTATGTACTATGTTATTCTATGTTCTATGATATTCTAAGAAAAACTCACCATTGGGACTGTGAAATCAGATTTATTTTCAATTTCAGTTCCTTTTTTATCTGTTGTAGTTCCTCTTTTAGCCTTCCCCCCTTCCCCCC
>NW_007118663.1:18231-169094 GCF_000164805.1 Carlito syrichta
TTTCCTGTTTATGGAAAAAGAGTGCTAGATTAAGAGTCAGGAGAAGCAGTTCCAGTGTTAACTTTGCTTTTACCTAAATGTGGAAACTTGAACAATTTATTTGGCCAAGCTACGTCTTCATCAGTAGGATGATGTGCTGACTCTGATTATCTCTAGGGTCTTTCTCAGTTTTAAAATTCTATGTCACTCTTTAAATGTGAATCTTGAAAAATTTTGACACTGAAACAAATTATAATACTAAAACAAAATGTATTTCAATAATTTAATCCATAAAAGACAAAAGTTTAAAAGATACAGATTTAATAAAAGTCCAGATTTCATTGCAACTTATTTTTTAAAATACAATTTTTTTTCTGGAAAAAATATTATAAAACTATTAAAGTATAAATGAATTATCATGCTAAAACCTGATATATACAAGTGTGCCTTAAGTATAAACAACAACAAATTAAACAATATAATCAGGAATACTTTCCCTATATAATGGCAATAAAAATTTTTTTTAATACCTTAGACGTAAAAATAAAATAAAATAAAATTACAAGAGTTATATGAAGCAAATGAAAACTTGAATAAATTGAAAGACATAAACTACATTTGGCCATCAAGATATCACGTTAATCAATACAAATAGAAATTCCATATTCTAAAGATAATATGGAAAAATAGATATGAAAAAACTGGTAATACTCAGAAAATAGTAATATAGAATACCCTTTACCTATTATTAAAACCTAGTGCAAGGCTATAATAATGAAAATAACATGATATTAGAATGTGAGAGAAGACAGGGATATTTGTCCATTACAGAGGTGTGTGATTTCTGTTATTTCTGAACTACCTCTCTATTTCTTCAAGCATGCATTATTACAAAAATCAGGTATATATCATAATGTATAAGACCATTTAACCTTGGCTTAAGAGAAACAGAACAACTGGTTCTTTATCCTGCAGTTCTTCTCATGTGAAACTGTATTCCTTTCTGGTTATTAAATAACTAAGTTGTTCACAGTCCTCTTGTGAACATTTGGAATGAGGACATGAAGATGATGGGACAATATAAATATAATTCATTCAGCTTTTTTCTTTATGAATTGTTGCTACCTATAATAGTTTCAGCTTCTGAGTTCTCAAAATACAATCAAAAATAAGTTACAGGTTTTTTTCTAAACAAACTCATAGGTGATAGGGAAGACTCAATGTAACATAAGTAACCATTAATCTATATACTGAGTATTGTACTCACTTCATGAAATTAAAAGAAGTAACAGTTCTTCCTGCCTGAAAGTTGGCATAAGAAAGAAGTGCTTCAAAAGCAAAGACATGTGGGTCTCAAAAACCTTTGAAGAATGAATAGAATTTTTCCAGGAAGAAAAGGAAAAGATAAATCATTTAAAACAGGGGAAAATACTATTGAACACATGCAAACATGGAAGAACAGAAAGTATGCAAGGAACTCTTCGTGATTCATTGGGGCAAGAGTACAGGACATGTAATGGAGGGCAGCAGAAATGTCTAGAGAGAGAGACTGGGAACAAATTATGAGGAATCTTGAACGTCATGCTGAAGGATTTGGTCACTAATTTCCACGTAGAAACAAACCATCACAAATTTTTAAACAAGAGGAGTATATAAAATATAGATACAAGACTCATTTAGAAGAATTTTGGGAGGAACTTGGCTTAATATCTGATTTTATCCTGGTGGGCACCAGAACCTGTAAAAGGCAGAGTTTCACTTTCTACTACTTACATACCTAAAAGTGCTTTATAAAAGACAAAAAGATGTGTTGACAGTGATTGAAAGTATCTTTTAAACTGCTTCTCAAACCTGGATGATTACTGAAATGATCAGAGGAGCTTTAAAAAATGCTGATGGCCAGGTCTCACCCCTAGAGATTCAGATTTACTTGGTCTGGAAACATTGGGATGTTTCAAAGCCTACCAGGTATTTCAAATATGCATTCAAGTTTGAGAACGACTGCAGTAAAACAAGAACTTTTCGTTTCTGCAGTTCTGTAAATTTTTTTGCAAATTTTAATGTATCTGAAATCCAGATGCCTCTTATAGCCCTTATATATGCTTCATTTGAGAATCATTTTCTTCATCACTTCAAAATGCTCTTATTAAATGTATGATACCTCTTATAACGAATAGCATGTTAGAAAGGAGATGTGCTATATAAAATATAGTATCTTACAAATGATGAAATATAAAGAATATATAGTAGCTAGTGATGACTCTTAACCTGAATGATTGGTTTGTTGTTTGCTTCTTTCTTGTTATTCTGGTCTGCATCTCTTCTCACACTGAGCTAGTCTCCATGCTGTTTTATCTTGGGATGTCTGCCTCTTCTTTTAAGCCACTTATTCCTATGTGCTAGCTCAATATGCAGTCTCTATAAATTCCTTGAGTTTTTAATCAGTTGGTTTCTTCATGCAGTTTTTTTATTTCAATATGCTCCAAAAATTATTCTACTCCAACCTGAAGACACTGTCTCTTTGTTTCCCTGGCTATTGTCATTTCTTTTGTAGTTTCACTCTGGTGGCAGTGATAGGTTTAAAATCCTTTTGGCAAAAGAGTTGTTTTCCAATTTGGAGTTATTACTGAAAACAGACCTATTTATTTTATTTTATTTTATTTTTTAGTCAGTGTCTTCCTCTGTCATCTAGGCTGAAGTGCAGTGACTATCATAGTTCACTGTAGCTTCAAACTCCTGGGCTCAATCGATCCTCCTGCCTCTGCCTCCCGAGTAGCTGGGACTATAGGTGTGCATTATCATGCCCATGTAATTTTTTTTTTTTTTTTGTAAAGACGAGGTCTTGGTATGTTGCCCGGGCTGGTCTTAAACTCTTGGGCTCCAGTTATCCTCCTGCCTTGGCCTCCTGCTCCTGGCAGAGCTTCCATTTATATAGTGCTCTTCTCTCTCTGTCTCCCTTTCCTTATCCCTCTCCTTCCCTTTTTTCTTCTCTCAGTCCTCACTGCCCACGATATTTACCTGCCAAATTCTCAGAATCAACTCTGAGGCTTACTGTGGAAGATGAAATAAAGGAGAAACTGAAGTTGGATTTTAAAGTGAGAAATGATGAGAACTATAAGAATCATAAAAATCCTAGGAATGGATAATGAAAGTGAAAAACAGGAACACAGATCTGAGAGACATTTATGAGCTGTTTTTGGGATTGGTGACTAAATGAATACGTAATTATTTTTGTGTATTCGTGTTCCCCCCCCCACCCCGCGCGCACCCAACTATAATCAAAACTTCATAGACTTGGGATTCTGACTTTCTTGTTTACTATAATATCCCTACTACCTAGCTCAGTATCTTGCACATTGTACATATTTATTAATTATTTTCCAAAATTTCATGTAATGTATGGGAAGGTTCGAGAAGGAGAATAAAGAATCAGATTATAATATTTGACCTGATTCTAAATTCTCGTCCATATATTCAGTGACAAACATTAATCAATAATGTTTGCCAGGAAGGTTGTTCTTAAGCATTTATTTGAAAAAAATAAGTCTAGGTATTTTGGTTAATGACAACCTCTACATCATTTAATAATGTGACATACCTGCACAAATGACTACATTACATTTTACTTCTATAAATTCCTGTTTAGTTCAAAGAAGATAGGGTTCTATTGTACTGGATTATTTATTAACTTATATGAACCATAGTCTGATAATGGGACTATCAAGCTAGAGGATATTCATTTTTTTTTAGATTGGAAAATATATTTTATTTAGAAAGTAAATTGGAGGGAGAGAGAGGAGATTCACCTCCCCAAGGTAGGGGAGGGGGCCAAAGCGCAAGTTAGAGTATATTCTAAAGATGGCAACCAAAATAGAGGTCATGTAGTTTGAGGAGTGACTCAAATGTTTCAAAGAAAGAGACAAAGACAAAGTTGTAGAACAGAGGGGCTGTAGCAGGATTCAAGAGTCTAGTCTCAACCCAGTTTTGACTAATCCTCTGGTCATAGGTCAGTTCTTCTGACACCAGTTATCTCTTTACAAAGAAAGGGGAAAGTTTTCGTTGTTCTCAAAGATTTCTTTCAGACCTATTACTATATTCCATAATTTTACAATTTCAGTATTATGAGTGAACTTGAGAATTTACCCTCAAATAACGAAGAGCTATTTATGTATAAAATGATCCAAAGTTAGCTTTGTTTCAGAAGGCAGAATTAGTCCTAACAGGTGGGGTCGACAGAAGATTTCAGTTCATTCTATGGGGTGAATTTTTAACTGTTACATTAGTGCAACAAAAAAAGCGCTTATCATACAAAGTGGTGCTGTTTTCATCACTGTCAAAGATATAGCATAGGGAAAGTATTCACCAGGTGAGAGGTTGAACTTACTACCTTCCAACTTTAGGATTTTCTGTTTTCTTCTAAGTTAGTCCCAAGGTATGTCCTCAAGCTAAGTGTTTTAGCAAGCGAATATGCCAGTGTTTTGAATGAGTAAATAAATAAATAAATAAATGATTTTTTAGATCATGAAATAAGGAGGGTGGGAGAAGCGTGGAGCATCAGAACTTCTTCTCTTTGATTCGCTCTATCACGTTCAGCAGGTTCAAGGTCAGCTGCCTCCATTAATGATTCCCGTATTCCCTCCTGATCAACGGACACTGGCTGCAGCTGCCCAGCAAGGATTCCTTCTTCCTCCAGGCTTCAGCTATAAGGCTGGATGTAGTAAGTACCATTGATTTTTTATTTGGGAACGGGTGGAGGGAACGCCTTTAAATTAGGTAATTTAATATTACTGCCACTCCAAGAGGTGAGATCACCATATACCATTTTTTATTTTAAAGAGGAAGCACACACAAAAAGTGTAGAAAAGTGTTTGTGTTGGTATTTAAACGACCTTAAATTATGTCTGTGTTTCTCATGCCAATATTTGCTCTTTATTATTTAGTTTTATAGCTTCTATTTCCAGTATAGTCTTAAAATATGAATGTAATTTAGGGATTCATTTTACTTTTTGCATAGATGACATAGGAATATACTTTTCTATAGTTTTTCATTGCCCAGTAAGATAAACCTAAATTTCCTGATGTGAATTAGAGGGCCTTCTGTTACTTCTCTGCTCCCTATATTTACAGCCTAATTTCTCACTAGTCTTTTTAGTTCTTGGCCTCAACCATTTTCTTTCTTGACTCTGGACTCACATCATCCACATTCACTCTCCTTCATGTTCTGAATCTCTTTCAACTCAGATTAGGGAGCACTTGCCTGACCTAAGTGAGGTTCCCTTCTGTTTCCATTGGATCTTATACTCTAATTGTGCTGTGAGCTCTGTGAGAGCAGTTGTTGATTCTGTCTTATTCACTGTTAAATCTCAACTTATAGTACAACATTTAACACTTTTGAATGACTGAATGAATGAACACACTACAATCAATACAGAGGGCATTTTTTGTCTTGAGTGAAAAGTTATACCAAGATAACTTTATGCTACTTATTAATTTTAGGTGTCTGTGATTTTATACTTTTTTCTTTTTTTACACAAATCTAAATTGCACATTGTTAATTTTGGAAACAAATGAATATTTCATTTATAAGAATTTAAGTAGTCAAAATGCCAACTCTATTCTGTAAGATAAAAATAATAACTAATATTCCTAAAAGGGTCTAAATTGCTAAGCTAAACATCTTCTGGAATGTCATTATCATGGCCAGAAAGAATATAGAGAAAGCAAATTTACTGAAATATTTTCAATGATAAAAATAGAACTGGAAAAAATAGTGAAATATTATAGATATTTATAGAGAATATTATTTTTAAATTCCAGTGGATTTCAGCTTATATATATGTTAATAAATTGTCCCATTAACATTGCACATTACTTTAGTATTTATTGCATTTGAGAAACTGTCTAACATTACTAGAAATGAGTTCTACATTTCCTGTTAGGTGATATTTCGAGTTTTCACATCGGGAATTTTAGCAATTATTCCTAGTCTTTAAACCTGTCTGTATATCATGTTGAAGAGAAATGGGTTGTAGTTTCTTAAACATACAAAGCCATTTGAGATGAGTATAGCAATGATGTGGACTGCAGCTCTGAAGTTAAGATAATAGTGATCTGAACTCAAAATTTAAAGATTCACACTTGGTATGGTGCTTTGCTCTTTGAAGTTTTTATACTGCTTTTGCAAATCTTTCTCTTGAGTTTGGTTTTCTGTGTTTTAAAATGGTGTTCTAACTCTGGACTCTTAATTTGGCGATTTAATATTATTTTCTCCATAATTCTACCTTTGTAGATCATTGATTCATCCAGACATACCAACTTTCTCTTTATAATTAAGGACTATATTTATTCTAAATATTTTGACCTCTGAGAATAATTTAAATTCTAAGAATAGAACTTTAAATCCTGTTGCTACTCTGATTTTTTTTTAATCATAAAAGGTTTTTTGTTTTGTTTCCACTTTCCTAAGGAATTACTTTTCACATTAAACACATGCCACCAATGTGTTTTTAGTAACCTTGGTTACTAAAATGGAAAAAAAAAAAGACACTTTAAAAATCATTAGTTGCCTCAGACTGCACCTGCAATATATACATATAGACTAGTTCTGTTTTTAAAAAAAAAAAAAAGTTTTTTTAAGTGCCATTAACAAATATTGCACTGAAGAGAAAACTACATTGAATATGAACAATAGCATAATTGTAGACCTGGAAAAGGTCAAGAACACCTCTACCTCACTCCCATTTGACAGAGTTGGCATACTAAATGTGTTCAGTGTGAATGCAATGTGGCGTGGAGC
Source organism: Carlito syrichta (assembly GCF_000164805.1). Classification (NCBI taxonomy): domain Eukaryota; kingdom Metazoa; phylum Chordata; class Mammalia; order Primates; family Tarsiidae; genus Carlito; species Carlito syrichta. The sequence goes on from NW_007118663.1 coordinate 25,007, forward strand.
GATTTTTCCCTTTTAAAATTGTTGATATATTAACCACTTGATAGTCCTACCTTCAGTGCTTAAAGTTATAAATGATATTACTTCTTTTGTAACCTTGGAAATAAAATAGAATAAAGCTTCTACAACTGCTGGCAAGCTTGAAACTGGCATCATGCCAAACTCTAGAACTAAGCAGAAGTCAGTAACAAAAGAAAGCACCACCCTCGTTGACACTCTAGTACTTTGAGTCAGTTTGAAGGAGGAGCTGGGGGGAAGTGATAAATAGTCCAGACCAAGTCCTCCCTAGTCACATTTCAGGAAAGGAATAGAGATAGGGAAAGAAATCATGCCATCTCCTCTCTTCTGTGGGACTTTCTATCTTATTCACTTCTTAACTGTCAACAATTTGTGACTTTTCTGTTTGCCAATCAGTTTAAATCAGTGCTTCCCAACCTTTTTGGCATCAGGGACTGGTTTCGTGGAAGACAATTTTTCCATGGACCAGGGAAGGATGGTTTTGGGATGATTCAAGCACATAACATTTATTGTGCACTTTATTATTATGACATTGTAAGATATAACAAAACAGTTATACAGCTCATCATTTAAAAAAGAGGCGTGGGTGGAAGTGGTAATAAAATAATGGGCAGGCCACACACAGACTAAAATAAGTGTCAGATTCTGAGTTAAAGTCTGCCACCAGATGCAGCTGTACAATTGAAGTACATAACTGACTTGCCACTCACTGACAGGGTTTTTATATGAATCTGCAAGCAATTGATTTATTATGGTCTCTGTGTAGTCAAACCTCACTGCTAATGTTAATCTGTATTTGCAGCTGCTCCCCAGCATCACCACCTCAGCTCCTCCTCAGATCATCAGGCATTAAATTCTCATAAGGCACAACCAACCTAGATCCCTCACATGTGCAGTTCACAATAGGGTTCATGCTCCTATGAGAATCTAATGCTGCAGCTTATCTGACAGTAAGTGGAGCTCAGGCCGTAATGTAAGAGATGGGGAGTGGTGTTATAAATGGGCCATGGTCTGGGGATTGGATACCCTGATTTAAGTGATATTACATAGTTTTCAATGAGTTCTTAATGAGACTGACCAATCCATCTTGATTTCAGTTTCAAGCAAATATGAAAGATACACTATTTGTTGCTTTTAGAAATTCAGATGCTTTTCACCAATTCATTCACAGAACACGCTGATAATAAGTTTTCCTGTTTAGACTATATATCTTGATAATATAAATGTAGATATTGATGGACCCAAATCAGAAACTTTAACATTCTCAATGGGGAAAAAATAAAATAAAAACACAAGTTGAGGAAACTAACTACTGTAGATTGAGTTAACATCTTCTGTTTTCTGAAAAAGAAGCTTTTAGTTGGATGTAAAGGTATTTTCTCTTTAAGAAATTTAATAGTAGAATCAAGGTATGGAATGTAGACAGACAAAATATAGTTGCTGAGCCTCTCTTAAGTGCTAGAGTGCACATTATCAAGCAGTATAGTAAGAAATGAATAGCAGCACAGCCAGACACTTCAGAGCAAACAGATAGATAGAAAAAACTTTAAAGAATATTGTCGTCCACTCTTAATCATGAATATGTAGATCTGTTCACAAATATTGATGTATTGTTACCAGAATCTCAGATTCTGTTTTGGCATTTGGTATTTATAAAATCAAGCATGAAACCACATGTCTTCATGGATCCATATCTAGTTATTGCTTCTCCTTCTTTCTTTCTTTCTTTTCTTTTTTTTTTTTTTTTGAGTTGGAGTCTCACTCTGTTGCCTAGGCTGGAGTGTAAGTAGCACACGCATGACCACTCCAGTGTTGACTTGCTAGGCTCCAGCGATCCTTCCGCCTCAGCCTTCCAAGTAGCCAGAACTACAGGCGTGCACTACCTGCCTGGATAATTTTTTATTTATTGTAGAGACAAGGTCTCGCCCAAGTTGCCCGGTCCTGGTGTCGAACCTGTGAGCTCAGACAATCCACTCGCTTCAGCTTCCCAAAGTGCTAGGATTACAGACTGAGGCACCGAGCGTGGCCACTTATTTCTTAAAACCTGAAAATACTTGCAGATTTCTCAGGAGGTGAAAATAATAAATAAAATGGAATCATTTCAATATAAATATAATAAATAGAGAACTTGAAAATAATTATGTAAAAACACTTGTTTAATCAGTCAACTTCATTCAGAGACCAGTACACTAAGGAAAAAAAAAATGTGGAAAAGCTGAGTAGTGTCCTTTGAATCAGAGACTTCAACATGTGAGCTGTGAAGCTTAAGGCAGGTACACATTTTTGAAATAAAATTTAAATGCCTTTGACATCTGCAGAACAGTTTTATGTTTTCTTGAAGACATTAATTTTATGTTTGCTCATCTTAGAAAAAATTCTATTTTTGAATTCACTTGTTGGTGTTAGCCTAACATTTTAGACTTGAGAGAGACTTTTGAGATAAGGCGGTTGAAAGCCATAAGTTCGGTCAGTGACACTTGGTCTGACTCCACTGCAGTCCTCTTTCTGAAACACGCAGCTTCCTCCCATGCCACAGTCAGGTTCACTTCTGTTTCTTCAGAGTACATATTTTAGAGGCAGAAATAAGAGGTGTAAAGGCTTCTCTTTTACTAATGACTAAAGTCCTCTGCCTCTCTCCTTTCTGTTTGGGTGTAAGATCTCTAGTTATATAATTTAATAGTTAGATGCTTTAGAAATTTTGATGGGAGAACATTTTATGTAGAAATTTAAAAATCTGCAGAAATGGTAAAATTTAGTAAAATAACCCATTTTCTGTACATAGTATAAAACAGACAGTTGTAAAGAACTGGATTGATAAGTTATCCCATAGTGTCAAATTGAATGTGTCATACAAATACTCTGTATCTGAGTCCTTTCCTATATTCAGGTATGTGCATCTGTGAGCCAAGGATCCCTGGGTGCTGTAGTTCATTCATAGGGACACACGGGATTATCTTTTAAATTTCAAAGAAAACATAGAGGCATCTATCAGATACTGTGTAAACTGCCATACATAGGTTGTTCGGACTTTACTACTTAATAAAATCCAGTGGTTGGATATTTCTTTTGTCCTAATGGTGCCATGAAAACAATTGTTGAGCCACTGATGGCAACTTAATCCAAGAAAGTTTGGGGACTTTTGACCTAATTTAGTATATGTTCATTTTTTTAAATTACTGTGCCTTTTTTAAAAAAAATTGCCATTTATTGTTGTTCGCCTATCATGTTGCCAATTGAAGAACAGAATATATAACAAAATTTGTTTTGCACTTACAGGACTATGTGTAATATTATAAAGATAATCTGCTAATTCACTCATCTGTGTCTATACCGACTGATTCTTTTGTCTATATGATTTCAAGTGGTTTTTTTTTATTTGTTTTGATTTGATTAACCCAATCTCAAATAGGCAACTACAAATAAAGAGGTACTTGGAATGAGAGAGTCTAGACTTGGAATGACATTTTACCGCATTCTGCTACTTTGATTTCCTTATGCAAGTTACTAAACTTCAGTTTCCTCATCTACATAATGAATTAATAAGACCCACTTTACTGAATTGTTACAAATATTAAATAAGATTATATATGAAACAGTACCCAACACTGTGTCTGTCTTACTAGGTTATGTATAAATGATAAATACTAAGATAATATAAAGCCAGCAAAACATAGATCTTGTTTCAAAAAAAAAAAATTCTAAAACCACACCCAGCATTTAATTATATTTCCTATCTTATGGATATTACTTATTCTGTTTGAGTTAGGATCAAAATCACTCTGGCACACCTGAATAAGGCTTCCTCTGACTGAGGAAAATAATAACTGTTTGCAGAAAAGTATTACATTGCTAATGGAAACGATTGTTTGATTTGATACATCCTTAACCCTGTTTTAAATATAGTGATCAAACTTTAAACTTTTTTCTGTTGTCATTTTCCACTTATCTTTTTATCAGAGTTTATGTTGGAAAAGATCGTATGATTTTTAGGAAATGTATTTAGTCACTGTTTTGGCTGTATATAACTAGAAATATATTCACACTCTCATTCTGCATTTTAACACACTGATTAACTTTTCAGAAATGTGCTAATAAAATAGTCATATAAAGTTACTGATTGAAATATTTAATTGCCTTATGAGATTAGCTTAAATAAATAGAAGTTGATGATCCAAGCTTAATAAATCTAAAATATGCTGTATTTACTCTTCATCAGTTTTCTGAACAGTATTTCCGTTTCCAATAAAAAAGGAAACTCTCAGTTAATTAGTTCCTTATACAACACAATAAAATTAATGTTTAGGAGTTAAATACCATACACTTCCTCAGGCACATTTGCTGATGTGTTCCTGTTTTTAGTTAATATCACATGTTTCATTTTTTAATGGGGGTATCATGCGGGTTCTATTATATCTCTCTTGTACAAAGGGTCCATGAGTCTGGCATTTTAGGAGACTGCATGCTAATTTCTGATTTAACTGTGTCAGCTGACATACAGGTCATTGACAATCAGTGCTGAAACAATCACCAAATCACAATCTAAAAACCATTGACATGGTACACTTTTATCAAACTGACAAAAGAGAAAACGTGTTATCAGGATCACATACTGTAGGTTTTTTGTAAATGAGTAGTGAAGTTATAATCATGTCTTCAGGTCTCTGTTGTTGTGTGTGTTAGAATTATTGTGACTAGCTGTCCCTCACCTACTTCTTTCTTTCAAGACCTTATAAACCAATGACTTTGGAAGAGTCTCACTGAATTGTAGAGCTTTGTAAATATTTTTGTAAATAATTCTTTTGGTATCTGAACAGTCAATTACTTAAATTTGCATTTTTCAGGTAGTCAGATTAGGCTTAAAAATATGAAATAATTGAAAAATAAAGAGAACTAGGTTCAAAAATGTATACAGCCGGTCATAATTACATGATGACAGCTGCCATCCATTTCTCATGAGAGTAGTGTTTCTTGCTCAATAAAATAGATCTTTTGTATTAAAATAGAGTTGATATTTTCCTAAGATTTATTACTTGAAAAGGGGGAAAAGTCTTTGTTGTGGCAGTCGCAATATTGTGAATTGATATGAAATAATGGCTTATACTGTGCTATATTATTTATAAAACTAAGTCACACAGTTGATTTTACTCATCATGACTCTGTGAGATGATAGCTCACCAGAGTGATTAGTGTTTAATCCAATCCCCCTCACATATGCACACTACCACCACAAAAACACATACATGCTCACAAACAAAAAAGCAAAAATCCTTTTTTTGAAAAATGTCTCAGATTTTCTTAGTCCATAAGTAATTTTAATCCATCCTGTTTGTTTGTTTTTTTAACAGTTAAAAACATAAGAATGTTTTAGTCAAAACCTAAAGACCATTCAGCTCAGTATTCTCTTTTTGACATAATTCTTCTTCTTGACAGTGTAGATGTGTCAAATGGAAAGAGTAGCTAATGGCACTCTGTACTGTGCCAGGAGGCCTCAGAATATAATATTACCATATAAATTTGCTATAATTGAGCCTAATATAGTTTTTTAAGTTCATATTTTTGTTACCACAGCAAGAACGAAATCTCATCTCAGTAGCAGACTCAGACTAAGTTCATCAAACTGATGCATAAGACACAAAAAGCAATATATTAGTTTGAGTAAATGTAACTGTTCATGATACTGAACAATGGTAATCTAGTAAGCATGCTCTTGCACTCATAGAAAACTCCATTAGAAGACAAACTTTTGTCATAACATTGATCGGAAAGTATGGAAGAAGAAAAGTATTTAGTAAAACATGCTAAGCTAACACTTTGCTTCAAACAATAGAGCAAATTGTTTGCTCTATTTTCCATGAGAACTGAAGAAGTTGTTATATTGGAACTTTGTGTGGAATAGGATACTGCATTAATCTGGACACAGTTTTAGCTGTTATAAGAGGCTAAAATAATACTAGCTCAAACATGGTAAAATAATATTTTTCACTCACATAATAGTCCAAGCATTGCTCATATAACTTCATGATATCACGTCTCAGGCTTGCTCTATCAGTTGTTATACTATCTTCCACAAATTGTGGCTTACACCACATGGTCTTAGATATCTTATCCAGCTACTGTATCCGCATTCCAGCCAATGTAAAGCAAAAAGTCAAGGAGAAATAACTACAGAAACTTATTAAACAGTATTATTTTAATAATAATCTATTTTGGCTCTATTTTTAAAAAGTATATTTAAACTTTTCTTAAATCAATTTATATGGCAGACTTATAATGCTCTTCACATTTTATTTTAATATAGTAATGGTAGCACTCACTGATTGCAAGAACTTCAAATAGAGAAGTATAGAAAACAAACTAAAAGTTATCTGCCTACACTCATATACCTCTATAATCTTACTCTCCAGAAGTAACTACCATTAATTTGGTGTATATTTTTCCAGAACTAGATATAGATATAAATATATATTATATACATCTATTGTATATCTAGATATAGAGATGTAATATATAAAATGAGAGCATACCTGTGTATTATAATATGCAGGTTATGATACAATACTTTGTACATATATGTTATATATGTACATGTATGTATGTTTGTGAAGATATATGCTACACACACTATAAACTACCTACAAGTATAAAAAATATATCATGGCCATCTTTCTTCCTCCACACTTTTAGACCTAAATTATCCTGTTCCATACTTTTTTTATGGTGGATGCATCATATTTTATTTGGGTTTTCTACTAACAAACATTTAAACTTTCTACAACATTTAGTTTCAAGCCATGCTACAATGACTATTTTGTAAACACATATTTGCCTCAAATGAATTCTTCAATAACTACTTTCATTCTTAGTATATGATATTTTACTTTATTTGTTCCTTTCTGAACATTTTTTACCAGAGAGAATGCCACTAAATTCTAATGCTGTTTGTTAATAGAGAATTTAAAACTTTCAAAATTGTCTGATCCAAGTTAGCTATGAATGAGCATCCACCAGACTTATAGTCTGAAACTATTAATTGTCTGGCTCTAATAAATTCTGTCAGAAACAAAAATTAGGCAAGGGAACAGAGAGACCTTAGTTATAGTCTCATGTCATATTATTCTGTGCCTTTGGGCAAATCATTTTCCTCTTTGTGCCTTAGCTTTTTTATCTTTCAGGCAGCCAGAGTAATGTCTGCCCTACCCAAGTCAGAAGGAGATTATAAAATTCAAGTGGAATGAGTGTGTACATTTATAAAGATGTCAAATTATTATGTGTAATATATCATTATTACTTATTAAATATATGCTCCCGTGTTAAAAATTTAGAATGTTATAATAAAAAGGATTTTAGGAGTTTATCTATTCTAAGTCACTCTGCTTATGACCACTCAAGACATTTATATTATACATTTTTTCATTTTCACTTTCATTTATGTTAATAATAACATTTGTGAATTTCCAGAGGCTTAAATTTATCATTTTAGTAGAAAACTCTAGACCTGGAGTCACCCTAACTGTATATCCTTTAGGCTTACTATTACAGTAGTTGAGGAAGCTTTCTATTCTGACCTGCAGACTGCAGACACCAGATACACTTCTGGAGGTAGGACATCTGTTAAAACCTTGATAGAGAGAAAAATGAAATGGCTGTAAAGCATGTCAACAAACTAAATATTTGCTAAGCCTCAATATTAAAAGCAGGAAATAAAAGAGAAATAGCATTTGATAAATAGCCCCTCTTGCAAATTCCTACTTTCTTTTATTTTTGGAGACAGGGTCTCACTGTAACACAGACTGGAGTGCAACCTTGAACTCCTGGGCTCAAGCAATCCTTCTGCCTCCTGAGTAGCTGAGACTATAGGCGTGAGACACCACGTCTAACTCAAATTCCTACTTTCCAATACTTGAATCATTCTGTATGCATTTTCTCTGAACCATTCCTTTCCTCATAAGATACAAAAGCAAATTTTAGACATAATATTTTAATGCCGATCTGGATGTAGAAGCAGTTCCTTAATTAATGATTCTCTTTGGGCAGCTTAAAATGAGTTATTGTGCAGTAGCTTCAATGATCCCTTAGTAGCAAGGCTGGAATACAGAAGGAAAGGAGACTTTTTTGATTCATTGTTACCTTTACAGATTTCTTAGATAATTAATCCAGGAATGTTCATTGATAATAGAATTCTCTAGTTTGTGGGTAAAGAGATGATGAAGAAAGCTGTATATTTTATATGCAGAAATGTCTTCCCATTCTGAGAGGTCTTTCTTAAAGAGTTAATAAATTAATCTCTTTCTAAACTAGCCAACTAGGTAACTATTAAATTAGGTAGGATAAAATTTTCATTGACTATGTTACATTAAAAAGTCATAAAAATATATTTTATTTTAAAAATGTCTTATGGAAAAAAGTTAGCCCATACAAAGTAGTTAAGAACTAACAATTATCTCTAAATACGTCTTTTAAAATAGCTGGATAGTCAAACAAGAGCTAATTTATTAATTTTACCTTCTCAAATAAAACTTATATGAAATATTTATATTCATTACTTACTATTTCATGAAAGTTAATATGAAATGTTGGCATTTCTCATAAAAAAAAGTTTCACATGTTGAAGTTATTTTATACTATTATAACAAACCTAAAAAGACTTTGCAGATTTTCTGCCTTTAGAAACCGCTTCACCTTTACTTGTGTATAGCATATCAATTTCTCTTGGTTTCTCAAGATGCTTTAGTAGAATTGTTACAAATTTAGCTATACAATGAAGGAGAAAGTATTGCTGAGCTTATTGCCACAAGGAAATAAATTTCAACTTAGTTGGATTTTAGAAGGTCTAAAATGATATGAAACAATCACAATGAAGAAAGTCTTTCTTTTTATTATATATTGACATGTAACATCTCCTTTTCTAGTACATATTATGACCAAGCTCAAGTGCTTTAATGACACCATAATAATGGATTATTGTTGATAAACAGAAATCATTTTAAGACTTTGGAAATACATATTATTTACTTTTTATACCCAAGAGGTTAAGAATTATTTTCAAAATCAAATTGAAAATCTACAAAAGTAGTTAGTTGTGAAATATTATTAAAGAATTATTGGTGTATAAAAATATGTTACAAGATATATGTATATATTTTTAATTCGGGGTCTTACACTGTTGCCCTGACTAGAGTGCAATGACACGATCACCAACTTAAATTCCTGGGCTCAAGCAATCCTTCTATCTCCACTTTCCAGGTTGCTGGGACTGTAGGTACATACCACCATGTCCAACTAATTTTTTGTTTTTTGTAGAGATGAGGTCTTGCTATGTTGCCCAGGCTGGTTTCGAACTCCTGGGCTCAAGCAATCCTCCTGTCTTGGCATCCCAAAGTGCTGAAATTACAATTGTGAGCCACTGCATTCAGTCGAGATTATTTAATTTTTTAATTATATTCTCTGAGTCTTAGTTTTCTCATGTTCATAAATTCTAGGCCTCTCTGTGCCCTTTTATTTTTTATCCTTTCTTTTTATTATTTGTAATTGAACACAATATTTGTTTGAATTTAAACCCTACATGGAAACCTAATTTGTTACTTATTATAATAATTTGTTTATAGCCTCTTTCTTCTACTAAACCTTAAACTTTAAATACGCTAAGAACTGTCACCCGTGTTTGATATTTGTTAATTTCTTAATTAAATGAATTATTTCTTCATTCAGTCAATAAACATTTTAGTAGCTTTAAATGATACTAGCATTATGTTAGAGACTGGGGATTTAAAGATGAGTAAGACATAATCCCTGCCTTTAAATTGCTCATGTTCTAATTGGAGAGAATGGGATTGCTATAGTCTGTCTCCCCCCACATTCACATGTTGAAATCTTAACTCAAGAGAGTTAGTGGGTTAGGTGGGACCTTTTGGAAGGTGATTACATCATGAGGCTGAAGCCCTTATAAAAAAAGATCCCAGAGAACTGCCTTGACCCTTCTACAATGTGAGGACACAGCCATAAGGCACCATCTATGATATAAGACACAGGCTCTTATCAAACAGAATTTGAAGGTGCCTTGATCTTGGACTTCACAGACTCTAGACTGAGAAATAAATGTTTGCTGTTTTTAAGCTACCCAGTTGTGGTATTTTGTTATAGCAGCCTGAGCAGACTAAAACAAGGATATAGGCAGTTGTAATATGATAGAAATATGAATTGCAATTTAAGAGAAATCTTTGCCCCTACCTATTCCCATACACAAAAATTAAATCTAAATGGATTAAAGACCTGAATGTAAAACCTCAAACTATAAGAATCTTAGAAAACGCAGGAGACACCCTTATGGAAATTGGAACTGGCAACCCATTCCTATTCAGAACCCTAAATGCCCATACCTTAAGAAATAAGATAGACAAGTGGGACCTCATCAAACTAACAAGCTTCTGCAAAGCAAAAGAAACCATCAAGAGAGCAGGGAGGTAGCCCACAGAATGATAAAAAATAATTGCCAACTGTATATCTGACAAAGGCCTAACATCTAGAATCTACAAGGAATTCAGACTTGCCGAAAAGAAAAAAACAAACAGCCCCATTAAAAAGTGGACAAAGACATGAAGAGACATTTCTCAAAAGAAGATATAAGGGCAGCCAACAGTCACATGAAAAAGTGCTCAGCCTCACTAATCATCAGAGAAATGCAAATCAAAACCACATTGAGATACCACCTAACTCCAGTAAGAATGGCCATCATTAATAAAACAAACAACAGATGCTGATGAGGATGCAAAGAAAAAGGAATCCTTCTTCACTGCTGGTGGGAGTGCAAACCAGTGCAACCTCTTTGGAAGACAGTGTGGTGATTTCTGAAAGAAGTAGAAATTGACCTTCCATATGACCCAGCAATTCCCCTATTGGGAATATCCCCAGATGAACTCAAATCATTCTACAAAAAAAGATACTTGCACATGTTTGTTTGTTGCAGCTCTATTCACAGTAGCAAAAACATGGAATCAATCATGCTGCCCATCAAAGCTGGACTGGATTAAAAAAATGTGGTACATATACACAATGGAATATTATGCAGCCATAAAGGACAAACATATGGACTTCGCAACAACTTGAATGAATTTAGAGTCGATCACACTCAGTGATCTATCACAAAAACAAAGAACAGAGTTCCATATGTTCTCACTCATCAGTGGTCCGCTGATTATTATACTATATTATTATATATTATTATACTATAAGAAAGGGATTGGCAGTAGTGGGAAACTACGGGGTGGGATTGGCAGTTGAGGAAAACTGCTAGGGGAGGGAGAGGCACACCTCATCAACAAGGGTACCTGCATAATCAATGTTTGTATACCTGACCCTGAATTGTACCCCACATCTTTATAATAAAAAAATTAAATTAAAAAATAAAATAAGAGAAGTCTTTGGAAAGAGAATTAATTTAAGTCCAAGATTATAGAAGTATCAGTGATAGATTCTGATTTTAGAGGGGATCCCTAAGTCAAATCTTAAAGTATAAAGACAACCAAGTAGTTGAAGAGATGGTTGACCAAGATAAAGACCAGAAAGCAAGAGAAAGAATAGAATGTACATGGACTTATATAGTTTGGTGTTAAGATTAATCTATACATAGGAAATGATGAGTGAGTAGTAGCTTGAAGATACTAAGAGACCAATTTAGGGAAATGTATAAACATTATATGCTGGAGGAGCCAAAAAAAAAGACACACCAAAAAGCAAACAAACAAACAAACAAAAACACTGAAAGGCTAAAACCCAGGGTTGAGATCATTCTAGCTTCCATCCATCCATCCAACCATCCATCCATCCATCCATCAATCATGTCAGGACATGCTTTTCTTGTTTACTGTTGTATTTTTCATATCATAACATATAGAAATATAAGCCATAAACATGTATTATACTTTAAATACAATCAAATGAATATTTATTGAGTCCCAGTAATAAGTGCTACTGGAAACTTAATAGAGAATGAATTTCTTAGCAGAGGACTACAGCATGGGAGACTGACTGAGAAGCTCTTTTAGTAGAAAGAAATGTTAACTTTCTTTTAACTTTAGAAGTTAAAAGAAATAGATCTTAATGATTGATTGGCCATAGAGGGTAAAATGGAAGGAGAAATCAAGGATACTTTTGTATTCATAATCGGGTACCTGGGTGTCACTACGTGATATAGGAATATGAGGAGTAGAAGTAGATTGTGGAAGAAGGATGATGAATTGATTTTGTACATGTGAAAACTGAGTCTCCTGTAGGACATCTAGGGACAATTGCTAAAAAAAAAAAAAAAAACAGTGGGAAAGTTCTAGGCTGTAATCACTGATTTGGAATATGTTAGTTTGTATGGTTGCTGAACCATGAGATTGGATAAGATAATTTAGATAAAGTGAACAGAATGAGAAAAACTAAGCACCAAGTATTAGCCCCCAAGGAATACTACTCTTTAAGGAATGAGTGAAGGAAGATAGAACAGCCTATTGCAGAAATAAATAATAAAGTCACCTTGAGCAAGGTATGAGAAGAACCAGAGAGCATGCTTTAAGAAAAGCCAAGAGAGTATAGATGTAGTTAGATAAGGAGGGAATCGTTAACAGAATCAACTGTTACAGAAATATATTCATTAAAATTTGGCAATTTGGAAGTCATTAGTAAATTTGTAAAACATTTCCCAAACAGTAAACAGATTGAGAACCAAAGCATAGAAGAAGGATTTGAGATTATCACGAGTTACTAACAATTTAGATGAGGAAAGAAAGTAGATGGTGGTTTTAGAGGGGTTTTGAGAGTCTAGATAGTTAAGGATTTTTGGGGGGAGGGAGGTTTTTATTTGTTTGTTTTTAGGATAGGAAGTAATTGTGCATGTGTTTAAGAACATAATTATGTACAACTTTCTTACCTTGGTATTTGAAGTCCTCAATATACTTAAATCAATCTCCTAAATATTTCTTACTCCTAGATGGAATAGCTTTAGCTGCAGGCTATTTCCTGAAAACGTTTAGCTCACTCATTTCTTTGATCCTGTTGTGCTTCTTACTTTTAAGTGTATTCATTTATTCATTGAATAACTACTGAGCATCTACTCTGGGCCAGGCATTGTGGGTCATTGGTTTCTCTAATCTTTTCTAGTTCTCATATTTTATTCAATGTCAACTCAAGCTCAGCCCCTTCTCTGATTCTTTCCTTAGTGATTCCAGCTTATGTAAATTCCTCCTTTCTTTAGTAATTGCTGCTTTTATGATTTATTTGACTCTAATCATATAGTTTTGATTCATTTCATATTCCACATTTGTATGTCTTATTTTCATAACTGAGAGTGTCATGAAGGCAGGAATTGTACCTGTTATTCCTTTGTGTTCTCCACATAGTAAAGCTTGATACATGTTAGTAGACTAAGCATATTATTAGTGAATATTTTATGAAATTTGAAGTGTACATTTTTACAACCCTTTAAAAAGTAATCTGTTTTCTAAAACTTAGTGTTTTACTTATAAAATAGTAAACCCTATAGTACTTATTGGGACTGTGGAATCCATCTGGACACTTTTTAAAGTTTTTAAAAAGGCAATAATAATATTTACCCTACTGAGTTGTGAAGATTAAATGAGATTTTACACACACACACATACATTCATGTATATGGATGTGTATATATGAATATGTATATGTGAGGTATTTTTAACACAGTTCCAAAAGTCAACAAGTACTAGCTGTCCACATTTCAATATGCTTGATAATAATACATTATTTTTAAAAGATGTTGGAGTAATTAAATAGCTGCTTGATATTACATTAACATTTCTTTCCTAAACCATGTACCAGAATAAAATAAAAGTCCAAACTATTATTTATTTCCTCATGTTTTTCCTATTCTCTTTTTCCCAGTCAGATCAGTTATCAAGCTGCTTCCCAAAGCCCTTCCTGATCTCCCTCTCTTATGCTTTCATGATTAGTCCAGACCATTATCATTTCACACTGATTTGCTACAATTATTTTTAACATGTCTATTTGTCTCCAGTCTCTTCCTCTTACAATTGAGCATTGCCACAAAATTGATCTGAAACACAAATCAGATTGTATTACTACCCTGCTTAAAACCTTTCAGTAACTTAATATTGCCTTCAAACTAAAACATAAAGCACTACGAAGTATAAGTTCTACCTATTTCTTTGGCTGCATAGCTCACCATTCCCTTTCTGTATCAGAAATATTGGAATTAATAAAAGTATCTCTGGATATAGGGGGCCAGTATAGGATGGTGGTTATTATTAACCCTGTGAATGGTAGGGACCTTTTCCCAATTCCCATCAATTCCTCTATCAGCCCATGACATGAAAAAAAGTAATTTTCTTCCAAAGTTCCATCCATACTGTCCTTATTAACTTGATTTAGTCTTAGACTTTTACAAAGCCTCCTCCACTTGGAAGTTCAAGTGGTAAGAGCAGGGTCAGTACCGATCTGAGAAGATGACTAATAAGAGCAGTCCTTGTTGCACTAAGTCATGGATCCTTACCATGTAACTCTCTAGTACATAGAATATATAGAAAGTAGGTAGTAAATTGTCCTGAAGAATAATTTAATAGTGAAAGTGGCCATCTTTTAGAAAGAGAGACCTTAACAGATAACCTTCCTTGACTGTCTAGGTCTCTTCCCAAGATAAGTTTTTTTCTGTGATATTTCCACAATATCTTCTGTACTCTCCTACTTTGCCGTTGTATATTTGGCTTGATGTACATGGTGATCCCTCTCACTTGATTAAGGACACCTCTGGGGCATGGAGTGTGTGTGTGTGAGTGTGTGAGTGTGTGTGTGTGTGTGTGTGTGTGTGTGTGTGTGTGTGTGTGTGTGTTTTAATTCTTGTATTTCCCAGCACCTAGAGAAGGCAATCTGGTATTTCTCAAGGAGACAAAACAAAAACAAACAAAAGAAACTATGAAAGGCTAATAAAGGAATAAGTCTTCACATTTCAGTGAAGATAATACCATAAAACTTTCCAGACCTTTTGTATTAGTTCAGTAGAAGAAAGGATGTGTGTTGTTGACCCTGGTTAAACCCACATCTACTTTTCAGTCTTCCTCAGCCTAAATAACTCTCTCTGAAAAATTGTTTTGCTTAACCTATGTTATATAGCATAGAAATGAATCCTTCATAGTATGACTGAAGATAACTAATATCTAAATATATAGAACTATAGTGCTGAAGCAATTTACATGCTTTATAAGCAAATTAATACTAGCTATATCATTTGCATCAGTAGATACTATAAGCTAAATTGTATTCTGAAAACAATTAAGATGATTCAGTATATTTTTTTAACTTTTTGAAAAATTTTAGTTTTGAGCTAGAATTTTCCATAGCTGACCTTCAAATGAGAAGCAAATTAATTTTGGAAAGGCTTAGGGAAAAATTGTTCAAATGGTTAAAACCTAGGAAAGAGTAAAAAGAAATTATTTTTAACTAGTTGAAAGTCAATTTCAATAACTTACACATGATTGAACTTTAAAAGTTACAATTTTCCATTATCTGATTTTTACCAAGTATTTTATGTGGTATTTACAAAATAAACTTGTTGTAATATTTTTTAGTACAGTTAATTGAGGGAAGGAATAAATAGATGACAGCATTTACTTTAATAAAAGCTCCATTTTAATAGCAAATTCTGTATTTCTCTTTGCCATTAAGAGTGACCCCTGACCTTGTTTTAAAGTTTTACAGATTTTGTGCTCACTGTGGAACGCTGATATATTCATGTAATTTATCTTAAATTTTTCAACTTAGGAGTTAAATTGTTATAATATAAATTCTCATGTTATTTTATTTGTATTTATTTTATAACTTGGGGTATAGTTCAGCCAAACTAGTTCTTGGTCACCTGAGTCTGGAAATTTGGTGATAAGGTAGAGATATGCTTTAGGTGTGTTTGTGTATTGGATGGAGATAGTTGCAATAGTGTGGTGCTTTTAGACACAGTACTCTTAAAATCAGTTAATGTTTTATTTATGACATATTTATATCTTGGAAATTACATATGATTAAAGGTATATATAATAACAATAGCAGTCTTTTAGAATTTTGCTGCCAATATTTTGTTTTTCCCAATTTACCTGAACACCAAATACATTGAAAGATGGCTGTATATTGCAAATGTATGAATTTGTTAGGGCTGCCATAAAAACTCCACAGACTGTGTGGCTTAAACAACAGAAATTTATTTTCTCACAGTTCTGGAAACTAGATGTCTCAGATCAAGGTGTTGGCAGGATTGTTTCTCCAAAGGCCTCTCTTTTTGGCCTGTAGATGACTGTATTCTCTCTGTGCCTTCACCTGGTCATGCTAGGTTCTGTGCTGTTTGTGTCCTAATCTGTTCTGCTTATAAGGACAACAGTCATATTTGATTAGGCTCTTTCATATGACTTCATTTTACCTTAATTGCCTCTTTAAAGGCTCTAACTCTAAATAAAGTCAATTCCGAAGTCCTGAGGATGAGGACTTCAACATATCCATCTGGGGATGGCACAATTCAATTCATTACACATATATAAAATTATTTAGCTTATATAAACTTTTCATATTCAGGCATACCTCATTTTATTGGACTTTGCTTTACTGCATTTCACATCTATTGAAATTTTTTACAAGATGAAGGTTTGTGGCAACTCTGCATCAAGCAAGTCTGTCAGTGTAGTTTTTCCAATAGCATGTGCCCACTTCATGTCTCTGCTACGTTTTGATAATTTTGTAATATTTAAAACTTCATTATTGTATTATATGTTGTGGTGGTCAGTGATCGTTGATATTACAATTGTAATTATTTGGTAGCACCATGAATTGCACACATAAAATGACAAACTTAACCGATAAATGTGTGTGTGTATTCTGACTGCCCCATCAGCTAGACATTCTCCCATCTCTCTCTCTCCCTGCACCCTGTAATTCCTGAGACACAACAATATTGAAATTAGTTCAATTAATCATACAAAGGCCTCTAGTGTTCCAGTGAAAGGAATAGCCTCATGTCTGTTATTTTAAATCAAAAGCTAAAAATGATTCAGCTTTGTGAAGCCAGGTGTGTTGAAAACTGAGAGAAACTGAAAGCTAGACCTCTTGTAGCGAACAGCCAAGTTGTAAATTCAAAGAAAAAGTGTCTGAAGGAAATTAAAAGTGTACTCCAATGAAGACACTAATGATAAGAAGTGATACAGCCTTATTCAGATGGAGAAAGTTTGATTAACCTGGATAGAAAACCAAATGAGCCACAACCTTCCCTTGAGCCAAAGCCTAATCAAGAGCAAGATCATAACTCTCTTCAAACTTTGAAGGTTAAGAGCGATGTGGAAGCTGCAGAAGAAAAGTTGAAAGCTAGCAGAAGTTGGTTCAAGAGATGTTAGGAAATAAGTCATATCCCTAACATAAAAGTGCACAGTGAAGCCACAGTGCTGATATAGAGGCTGCAGCAAACTATCCAGAAGATTTGGCTAGGATCATTGATGTAAAGGTAACTACACTAAACAAGAGATGTTCAATGTGGATGAAACAGCCTTCTGTTGGAAGACAATGCCATCTAAGACTTTCATAGCTAAAGAGGACAAGTCTGTTTCTAGCTTCAAAGCTTCAAAGGATAAGCTGACTCTTGTTAGCTGCTAATGCAGCTGGTGAATTTATGTGGAAGCCAATGCTCACATAAATTTTCATTTTGAAAATACTAGGGATTTTAAGAATTTTACTAAATCTACTCTGCTTGTGTTCTATACAAGGACCAGCACAGCCTGGATAATAGTATATCTGTTTACTGGATGGTTTACTGAATATTTGAAGCTCCCTGGTAAGACTTAACTGCTCAGAAAAAAAGCTTTCTTTCAAAATATTACTTCTCATTGACAGTGCACCTAATCACGCAAGAACTCTGATGGAGATGTACAAAGAGATGAATGTTGTTTTCATGCTTGGTACCACAATATCCATTTTACAGTCCATAGATTAAGGAGTAATTCTGATTTTCAAGTCTTCTTATTTAAGAAATACATTTTGTAAGGTGACATATATAGTGATTTCTCTGATAGATGTGGACAAATTATATTGAAAATTTTCTGATTTCACCACTACTAATGCTATTAAGGACATTCATAAGAGGAGGTCAAAATCAACATTAACAGGAGTTTGGATGAAGTTAATTTTAATGCTCATGGATGATGTTGAAGTTCAAGACATCAATGGAAAAGTAATTGCAGAAGTGCTGGAAATAGCAAGAGAAATAGAATTAGAAATGGAGTCTGAAGATGTGACTGAATTGCAGCAATCTCAGGTGAAGATGCTGTGAACGTTGCTGAAATAACAACAAAGGACTTAGAATATTGCATACACTTAGTTGTAAAGCAGAGGGAGGATTTAAGAGGATTGACTCCAATTTTGAAAGAAGTTCTACTATGGGTAAAATGTTATAAAACAGTGTCAAATGCTTCAGAGAAGTCTGTCATGAAAGAAGAGTCATCAATGCATTCATCTTCATTTTTGTCTTATTTTAAGAAATTGCATAGCTACCCCAGAATTTAGCAACTGCTACCCTGATCAGTCAGCCATCAACCTTAAAGCAAGACCCTCCACCAGCAAAAACATTATTACTCTTGCTGAAGTCTCAAATGTTTATTAGCATCTTTTGGCAATAAAATGTTTTTCAATTAAGGTATGTACTTTTTTTTTTAGATAAAATGCTATTGCGGCAGTAATAGACTGTAGTATAGTCTAAATATAACTTTTATATATGCACTGGGAAGCAAAAAATTTCATGTGAATCCCTTTATTATGATACTCATTTTATTGCAGTGGTTGGAACCAAACCTACAATATCACCAAGGTATGCCCATATATATATCATTGATATATATATAGGCATATATATATATATATATACATACACACACACACACACACACACACACACATTTACACACATACAACATGACATGAATATAACACAATAGCTATTTATATATAACATGCATATCCACAAGAAAGATAACTTAATTTCATTTATATAAATTCGTGAATTTAGGAAATGAGAAATAAGATTCTTATATATGAGTATTTTAAAATTTAATGGAATAATATCGATTTTTAACTAATAAGCTTTAAATATATATATCATTTGCTATTAATAAATAGATATTAGTAATGCAAAAGTACCCAAAACACCTTTGTGGGTGTTTTGTTATCAATTCAAATTTAGAAATACGTCTTTGTCTCTAGAATAGACATCCAAGTCATCTTTAACACTTCCTACTCCTTAACTTCTTTAATGATGCTTGCTAAAATTGTATTTCTTGTCCATTGCTACTTATATTCAAATATTTTTTAGACTGGAGTATAAAAAGTTTCCCAACTCCCTTTCTTAACTTTATTTTCCTCTACCTTATCCTATCACCTTTCTATTAAACCAATTTTCTCTTCATTCATTTAGCATGTCATATTCCTGCTTTGTTGCATTTCTCCCTCCCTAAAACATCTCTTCTCCTTTCTACCTGCAATCTGCAAAGCCAAGCTCACTCTTATTTTCACCTTTAACTACAGTATTCTCTAAAGATTGAAGCCTAAAATCAGATCTCCCTTAATTCCTATAGCGTTCACTCTGGTATATGATCAGCACTGCTCAAATAAGCACCAAATGAGGAAAGAAAGAAGTAAATTCAGACCAAGTTTTGTTGTTTTATTATTTTTGTCCCACACAATATCCAGCAAAGTTCTTGTCACATGGTAGATTTTATAAGTGCTCATTAGCTAATTAATTTACAACAGGGAAAGTAAATGATACAAAATGAATTTTCATTGTGAAGAGCACTATAACCTCTATAGTTTTGCTTTAATTTCAAGTTTATGTTCACTAAATGAGAAATACAAATGAATCATACTTTTAAGCATTTAAATTGTCAATTCTAATAGTCATACTATAATATTTGCTATTTTAGCTAACTTACATGAATGCAAATTCAGCTTTCAGATATCTAAACTTCCCTTTATAATAAAAATTGGATGGTGTTTTGAAGATTAAATATTAAAAATATCAAATGATAAGCAAAGCACTGTCATGTCAGTTGTCCCCTCTCTTTTATCTTTTTTTCCCTCTGTTTACTTGGTCTTTCACATTAGCATGTAATCATGCTATAATTTTTCACATATGTACCTTTTTAGTAAAGTTTTATTGATCACACAGCTTCCACTAGCTACTGCAAAACACCTCAGTGTAACTATCTATTCCAGTACTTCTTAAACTCTAATACGCATATAGATATCTGAGAATCTCATTAAAATTAAATTATGATTCAGAAGGTATATGCTTCTGGCTTTAATAAATTATCACAAAACTTAGTAGTTTAAAACAATAAACATTTATTTGGACACAGCCTTGCTGGGTACCTCTGGCTCAGGATCTTTCCCATAGCTGTAGTCAAGATGTTGGCCTCGATGTTGGCATCTCTAGGCTTGACTTGGGGCAGAATCTCTTCCAAGTTATTTTCCTTGGCTGTTGACAGGCCTTATGTCTTTGCTTGCTCTTGGCCAAAGACATCTGTCCTTGGCTATGTGTGCCTCTCCATAGGGCAGCTCACAGCCTAGCTACTTGCTGCAGTGGGGGACAGTGGAGAGGGCAAGCAAGACAGAGCCAAAATTATTTTGTAACCTAATCTCATAAGTAAAATCTCATCACTTTTGCCATATTCTGTGTATTAGAAGGCAGTTACTAGAACCAGAACACATTCAAGGAGAGGGGATTACACAGAACATAAATACCAGGAAGTGGGTGTCATTGGAGGTTCTATATTAGAGACTGTCTGCCACTGTTAATTTAGGGTGGGCTCTGAAAGTTTGCATTTCTAAGAAACTCCTAGATGATACCACTGCTCCATACAAAGAATCTCACTTTGAAAGGCAAGGGTCCTGCCTTTAGTTCCTTTCTTTCTGTCATCCTCTATTGGTCACACTGTCTCTAATTAGGATATCTCACTCTCCACTCCACTAAAACTACCCTCGGTGAAGTTACCAATGACCTCCATATTATTAAATCCAGCATTTAAAAGAATTGACTACTCTTTCTGATAGTCTTTCTCAACTTGGCTTCTGGAACACCAAACTTACATTTCTTCTCAGTTACTAATTACTTATCTCCCTAACTCTCTATGTTAGTGTATCCACAGTCTAACTTTTGAATCTACAGTTAACTCCTAAATGGTCTCATTAAGATTTATAGCTTTAAATTCCAGATATAGCTAACCACTATTAAATTTATGTCTCCTATGTGGACTTTTCCCCGAAAATTCTAACAAGTTTATCAAGTATCTAATGAACACCTTAATTTGCATATCTAATAGTAATTTCAAACTTAAAATGTCTAAAACAGAGCTCTTAATTCTTTCCTCCACTTTCCAGGTCCCACCTGGCAGTTTTGCTTCTCACCATATTTACAAACCCAGTAAACAGAACAATTCATCAGTCATTAAAGTTAAAGGCCTGGAGTTATCCTGCATCTTTTTTTATTCTCATATGTATCAGTTATTAAGTTTTGTCAGTACATTCCTTAAATATCACTTGAATCCCCCCTCACTCTCCATCCCAGTATCACCTCCCTAGTCCAGACCATTGTTACCTTTTATACAGATTTCTGCATTTGTTTACTAGTTGATTACAACTTCCAACCTCCAACAAAACTAATGCTACTCAACCAGTTTGTTTTCCACATTCATGGTTTCCTTTGTCTTGTAGGA
Organism: Carlito syrichta; assembly: GCF_000164805.1. Classification (NCBI taxonomy): domain Eukaryota; kingdom Metazoa; phylum Chordata; class Mammalia; order Primates; family Tarsiidae; genus Carlito; species Carlito syrichta. Next base: position 46,783 of record NW_007118663.1, read on the forward strand.
TAGTTTAGATTTTTTAATATTGTTCATAAAAGTATAAATAATCTGGCTCCTTACTCCTTCCCCAATCCTGTTTTTTTCTACTTCCCTACCTACATTCTGTACTTCAGCAATACAGGGACTGAGCTATGATGTAATAATTCCATTTAACTTTGAATCTTCATGATAGTTGTTTCCCTCCCTGAAATACTCTTCCTTCTCTTCTTTGCCTGACTAGCTTTTCTTTAATTCAAGTTTCAGCTTAAACATGACTTTATGACTGTTTCCTGGAGGCCAGCTTTTACCTCTTGGACTGACTTGAGGCAACCGCAAGGGAGTCTATAGTATTATGTACTTCAATGTCTTAACTCTCATTATGTTTTATATTAATCATTTAATTATTTTTCTCTCATTTAATGGGAAGACCTAGGAAGGCCACATCCACAGAGGTAGATCCAGGTATTTTGGAGACTAAAAGATATAATCTGAGGAACCTGATTTTGTAAAAATACAAAAATGTTATATGTACACACCCAATTAGGTACAAAAGTGACTATTCATTTATGATAAGAAGTCACAACAAAGTATAAAATTATGAAAACTGACAATTATAAAAATATAGAGTGAACACACTGCTAGGGGCCCTTTTCAGAAGCCCAAAACCTCAGTCTTCATTATTCATTACAGTCCCATTACATCTTAGTTTCTTCAAAGCTCTAATTCTAGTGCCAAGAGCAGTGCTTACCACATAGCAGGTATTCAATAAATATTTTTGAGTGAATATATCAACTGCTATTTAGAGTTATATTTTGCTACATGCAGCATTCAACAAGTTTTTCATAAATTGGATTTTTTTAAAACTATATATTACAAAATTGTTCTTATGGTTATTATTTTCAGTTATTTGCTGTGGTCCTATTTCAGGTGATAGATAATATACATTACTTGTTATATCTGTTAGCATATCATTAAGCTCCGTACCCTTTTACTAATTTAAAAAACCCACTTGATTTGCTTCAGAAATATGCAGAATTGTCTTTTCTGTGAGTGTGTATGTATGTTTGTATGTGTTTGTATTTTTAGGTTACATAAGAATAGAACTTTAACATTAATTTTGGATTACTATGATTTTTCTTTAGACAAAATTCTTTGGGGGATGCCATCTACTTTTCATTTTCTTTGTAATATATTTTTGTAAATATTTATCTCTGGAATAATAAAGATGCCAATATTCTATATAACTTAAAGAATACATAAGGTATTTTATTTGCTGTGAATTTGACCATAAGATATTATTTAAGAGGTTATTTGAATCAAGATAGTGACATAGCATTCAAAAGATAAGCTACTTTACTTAAATCTTTATAGTTTAGTTTGTTAAAATAAAGGTAAGTTTAGTTAAGTTCCTTTTATAATAACATTGTAAATTTGTTGAGAAGTTGCTGTGCTCATATCAAGATTGTGTGTGTGTGTGTGTGTGTGTGTGTGATAAAGTGCAACCCTCTGATCAATGCGCACTTTTTCCTCCATTTTCCTAAATACATCATGAAAAAAGGATGAGGTTTCCGCCTTAATTGCTTGTGCCTTTTATTCACATTCCTCTCTCAGCCAGAATTGTGAAAAGAGTGTTAGTAAAAGGCTGCACAATAGAGCTTTTCATTAGGCCTCAGCAAGGCACACAAAAGAAGGCTTTTGGAAAGAGTGAATGCATGAGTTTAATTTGCAGGTGGAGAGTAGATAAAAGGTGCTGACGCCTCTATTATTCTCTTACTTAGGTGACCCTTACCCCGTTCAGCTGATCCCAACTACCATGGCAGCTGCTGCCGCTGCAACACCAGGCTTAGGCCCACTCCAACTGCAGGTAAGTCAGGAAACAAAACGGAGGAGACAAAGGTTAAGTAAATATCGAAAACAGCTATTATTGTGTTGAAGCAAAATAAAACTGGCTGGTGATATTTGTCTCACACTTTTTGTGTTTTTAAATTTATTTGTACTGATCCTTAACCCAAAACTGAGATATAATACTTTTAACTTTTAGCCCCATTTTCTGTACTAAAGATCATGTATTGTAATTTTTTTGTTGCCTAGTATGATTTAAGAAAGTGAGCTATAGTTTTGCTTTGATTACTCTGTGCTATAATTTTGTCACAGAATGGTCCCCATCAAGACAAAAAGAACAAAACACCCTACAAAAGATATTCAGACACATGTGGACCAAGGCAACTTAACTAAAAATGCATTTAAATCTTCTAAAATATTATTGAAGCACTCTATAGGTCCGTTTGTTCTCCTGCTAATGCCAGCTTGGTTGGGCAAGCAAGGAAAAGTACACCAAATAAACAGGTACCTAAATAAGCACAACTTTATCCCAGACATCCCAATTAAAACCTTTAAACCCTGCAGAATACATATTCCTATACATTCTTATCATCAACAAGAATGTCAATTATAACTTTACCAGAAGTCCAAGTGACTTTAGAAATTCTGCCCCTGAAGTCACAAAGAAAATCAACAAAATTATAATAAAAGTAGCTTTTACTATCTAAATGTTTGAATCAGTATTCCATAAAATATTCCATAGTTTCCATTGTTAAGGGCCTTCTAATTATATAATTAATGGGAATTGTATGTCATCTAAAGATAGGACTAATCTCTCTTGTGAGAAGTTTTATGTTTCTGTGTAGCCTGAAAGACACAGTATGCCTGTAAAGCCTGATATATAAAGCAGTTATGCTTCATAAAATCAAATTGTTTTCATTAAAGTGCATTGTCATGATAGATGATCTTAGTCTATAAGGAAAATATAGTTTTATATTGTAGCATCAAGAGACAGATACATCTGGTTTGCACATGGGTTTGTCAGAAGACCTGGTGGGTTTTTGAAAGGCCAGTTGAGTTTCACAGGAGGAACTACCAGTGTGAAAGCTGAGACATACTGTGTTCTACAGAGGTTAATAACATTCATTTCTATTCTACCTTTTCTATGGAAAACTACACTGCGAGTATCTGTTTCTTTGAGCTGGAAATACTTTGGGAAGTGTTGGAGCCATGGGGACAATAAAAGTAACATGACATTTGTTATCCTTTGAAATGGCATCTGGGGAATAACTATAACATGGAAAAGTGATTGTAACAGGTAAAACTAAAAAGAGTAGTGGAATTAAAGGAAGGAGGGAAGGATATCCAGCAGTAGATTTGAATGTAGAGACAGGAGTTTTAGAGGTTTAGGAGGCTGATTTTCAAAGTTAGTTAGACATTCTCCTTTCACCATGGGATGAGTGGTGAGAGGAAGTGAAAGGGAGTTAGAGCCAGCCCCAATGTTTCATTGTAGGATTGCAGTGGAATGTAGCTGTTAAGAACAATCTAATCACTTTTTCCCGTAGAGATAGTATGAGAATATTTGGCACAAATTGTTTTATTTTCATTCTTATGCTATCAGATTCTCTAAAGGTTAAAAAATTTAAACAAATAATTTTCTTTATCACTAAGCAAGAAAAACTTTAAACACCAAACATATTTGCTCTTTCAATTACTATAATTTGATCTGTAAATGGATAAAGTTCCTTTTATTATATAAGTGGTATCGTACCGATTAAAATCCATGAGTTTCAGTTGAGGTCTCAAATAATCAGCACTGTAGTATAACAAGAAAATTAATAATCCAAAGCTTTTTCATGGAAAACCATCAACTACTATTAAAATACACTCACATAAACACACAAACACACACATATATTTTTTGTGGTGAGAAAAAAAGAAAACTTATTCAGATGCAAACACATTCCAAAAGCATGTCATGGCAGAGAATCTAGTTTTTCTTTCAAGTGGACTTATTCTCATTTTTACTAAGGTGCCTACACTAACTCACTTTTCTACTTGTTCCTTAAACAAAATTCATATAACCCTGACCTTTACTTCATCTTTTCCCAGAACTGCAAGGGATACCTGTTACTCTCACTCCTTCACTTTAAAATAGCATCCAAATTCTTTTCTTCTCCACAAACCTGCCCAGATGGGTCAGTGAAAAACTACCATGCCTAATCAGAAGTTCTACTAGTCTTTATCCAAAATTTACCCCAGTCTTGTAAACCTATTTTTGAGACATTTCATCTCAGTGGAGTATAATGTATGAGCTAGTTTTAATTTTCTCCAAACTCTGCTTTTAATTATACCCCAATAAATCTCAACTTTCCAATTCCTAATAATACCTTGAGTAGACTCCATCATTGTCCGGTTCTATCGGTTACTAAGATTCAGTCCTACTGCAAACTTTAATCCCGTACCCAGTTTACATCTCACTGCTTCCCCTTCCATCATGAAGCAGGAGTCCCAGCTCTAGAGATCAGAAATGAGAACGGGTGCTGCTTACTCCTGTGCTTCTTCTAACTCCAACTTAGTGCCTGTGTAGATGTGGGTTGAGGAAGGTGTGTCTGCCACCAAGATACCATGGGATGGTGTGTGTAGTGTTTTTGGGCATTGAACAGCATCCTTGATCTGTTAAGAAAGGAGTGGTCAGGTCTGTTGATCTGTGCTTCCAACCCTCTTTTTCTTTGGGGCATCACTACCACTGGTGAGCAGCTTCCTGGGTAACAAAACACTTGCCTTCATTCATCCTTGATGTTTCTCACTGGAGACCCCTGTGATCATCTGCTGTGCCCTCTAAGAGTTGTGGTGGTACTACATCACAGTCCTGGTCCCATCCTGCCACAAACACCCTACTCTTCCCCCACGGATCCACCCCTCCAGTTTCAGAAAACTGCAGAAGAGAAAACAGGCACTATTGTGTCTTCAGTTACAGACACTTCCAAGCTGTACACTGTTGATTCCATTTAAGAACCTTCTCATCATACTGCTAATGGTGGAGGCTTTTGGTTTTTAGCTAAACAATCAGTTAAAGAACAACATGCAAGTTTTTCCTTTTTTCTGGCTTCTCCAGTTTTTATGAGTTCTGCCTCCTCGTTGGGTAGGGAGGGAGGAGCACTAAGAACCAAGCCCTCCCATAAAGCTGTAAATCCAATCTTCTCTCTCTTCAGCTCCCTCACCAAATATCTGCTCATATATATTGTGGGGGTGGGAAGATGGTGCAGAGGAGGGTGAGAAAGAGATAAGACCAAGAGTGTTGATTGAAGTAGGGCTAGACCAGTCAGGTTTTAATAATGGGAGATGATGGAACGGATGTTGTCTGGTACCAGTTGCTGGTGTCTTTCTTTAGAACCACTGGAGAATTTGTTGTTGGCTTATTTACTTACAGGTATAGTTTTCTGTCATTGTATAATCTGTTCTCATTTGTTTTAAGTAGAACTGTACTTCATAAGGCAACAGTAAGATGAGTTATAACAGGAGGAAGACCAGTTGGAGGAACAACTGAAATGGCCTCAACAAAGAAAAAGTGATTACCTGAGTTAATCCTCATTCAGTGGTAGTGAGAAGAGTGGGGAGGGAATATATATTTTAAACAAAACCAGGATGCTGTTTCCTTTCCCTTGGGCCTAAACATTATTATTTTAACTCAGTAAGTGTTGTAATAAGTGATGTCACTAGCTAATACCCGCTATTGTTTATGGAATACTTTCTTAAGCTTGGTAAGAGTTTAAAGGCATTATCTCATTTAATTCTTACTAGAACACTGTGCTATGTATTAACATCCTCTTTTGACAAAGAAATAAACTGGGCCACAGAGTCTGAAACCTATGATCTTTGAACAATTATATTTGCTTCTCCAAGTACAGGAGATTTTATTTTGAACTTTGGAGAACTCTTTAGACATTGGCTAACTCAGTAACTGGCTAATGAAATTATAATAATAACCCTAACTGCCACTAACACAGATACTCTGTGTGGTGTGCTTTGCAATAATGAAATGAGTAGCAGGATTCGTAATGACAGCTGTCTATTTCAGACTCTTAATTTTTCATTTCATGCCTCCTTACACAGATATATGTTAATTCAAATATTTCTTTTGAGCACTTAGATCTAATGAGAAACACTATAAATCTATTCCTACTCATGGTTGACTTTGTTTACCTACTGTATGTGTTTTCTGCTGAAATAACCTTTTACACAGAATTGTTCACATTTGGATAATATGATAAGTTAAACCAGAACTTTTTTTAAAGAATGAACAGAGAAAAGTACAATTATTTTAAAAGACAAACAAAATGACATGCTTTAGATAAACCACTGTTTATTACTTAATTATTATTTTATGTCCCTGAAGAACCTTACCATATAATAAAAACTTCATATAAAAAAAAAAATCACCTTGGGCAACCCTCTTGGGTCCCCTTCCACTGTGAGAGCTTTTCTGTCCTCTCAATAAATCCTACTTTCGAGGAAAAAAAATCAGCTGTATACTTTTAGAGGCAGTTAAAATATTCTAAACATTGTCTTATATGTATTTTTATTTTTTATGGTTTCTGTATATAAGTAATACCTATCTAGATTACGTACTTAAATGATACAAATTAGTATGTTGTGCCAAGATACCATTTTATTAATTTTTTAAACACTAAATCTGTCTTTGTCTCTTTGGTCTTTTAAATTATTTTGAGCTTCATATTGGTCAACTGCTTTTTGGACATCGAGAAGAAATATATAGATATTTGCAGATATTATGCACTGAGTCCAAAATGGAACTCACCAGTAGTTGTCTGTCTTGCTATTAGACCTGCTTATTCTTTCGTCTTAGTGAATGACTCCATTTCACCTGTTTCTCAACCCAAAAACCTGAAAACTGTCCTTAGCTCCTTTTCTTCCCTCTTCCCCTACATCTAGTCATTCACTAGCTATTCACCTCACCCTCTAAAATACAAGGTATCCATATGCTTCCATCATAACTATTACTCTTTGGTGTCATGCTACCCTTATAACTTGCCTAATTCATCACAACAGCCCCTAAACTGGTCTTTCTGTCTTGATCTTGCCCCTTTCAATGCACTCTCTATTATGTTTGTCAGAATGATCTTTCTGATTTTAGGTAATCTGGGCACATCCTCCTCCTTAAATGACTCTCTGGTGTTGAAGTTCTTTCTCCACTCTGGTTATTTACAAGTGGCATTTCTCTTCCTGGAACCTCATTACTCCCCATCTTTTTAAACCAGCTCTTGTTTACCTCTTGAGTTTCAGATTGCAACATTACTTTTTTCAGGGAAGACTTCATTGATCCCAAGTCTGGATTATAGTAGATCCTACATGTTCCGAGAGCACATTGTATTTCAACTCTCACAGCACCTGTAGAATATTTTAAATTCTACTTTTTGGCTTCTACCAGGTGGCAGAATCCATGAAGTCAGTGGTTCACCATCATTTGCACTTAACCAAGTGCCTGAAATACTTTATGGACTCATTAAATATGTGTTAAATAAAAGAGTGAAGAATGAATCTTAACAGTACATTTTCAATGAATTTTTTATCTGTTTTGTTTAAATAGCTATCCTGCATTATAATGTTGGAATTAAGCTGAATATTAGTAATGATTAGTTTTCTAAATTAATCTCTATCCTTTTAAAAGAGACACTTAGCAGAAATTCAAATATCAGAGGTGTCATTAGCTCATGGAAAAAATATAGTTTGAATTGAGTCCAATAATATGCTGAAATTTTACAATAAACTATTCTCATTCAATGGAATGAAAAAAACTTACGAAACCACCCTGTGTGCCTAGCAACTTGTTTGGCACTGCGGTATTTACAAAAGTCATTTTTATAAGCCATTTTGTGCCACACTGTATATGCAGCCTGTCCCAACTACACTAGATTCTTTTCTGTCCCTTGACTTCTCAAGGCCTGCTCCCGTCTTAGAATTTTGTACTAGCTATTTCCACCACCTGAAAGGTTCTTTCCTCTGGCTGGAAGGCTAACTCATCACTCAAGTATTTGCACTAGATATTTCTCTGAGACCGAGCCTAACCAACTGACTTAAAATCATAAAATGGACCTTCCAGAGATACCACATTTTCTAACTTTCTTAGTCTACTTTTTTCTATAGCACTAGTCATCTTCAGACACGCTGCATCACTTATTACATTTCTTATTTTTTGTCTATCTGTTCCAAATATAGTGTCCCTCAAGGACAGGAATTCTCATTTTGTTGTTGTTACTCAATAATGTATCTCAGGGTACCCAAAAGAATGCCTAGTAAATAGCTGGCATTCAATATATATTTGTAAAATGAAAGAAACTATCAAAGCTAATGGTCATAATAATTTTTAATAAACTAAAGCAGCATATTGATTTCTGGAGAAAATTATATTAATTTACTGGCCAGGGAAGTTTATAGTTTTTGTTGTTTTGTTTTGTTTTTAGCCCCTATAGGAAGAGTCTTCATGTATGAGAAATTCTGAGCCTTATCTCTCCTGTGCTTTCCTCCCTTTATCTTATAATAACCATGGGCTGCTGCATAAAGAATGTGCTTTAGCACTTATTACAGTCAATAGAATTCCTTTAAAGTCATTATGTTTTATGAAAAGAGATCAAACATTGCTGTATTTGATTATCCCTATATTATGTGTTAATGTATGTACAGACATCTAAAATGTGAACTACTAGAGATACTTATATTTCACTCAGTATGGTTCATCTCACTAATACAACACCATTGTAAATTCTTGCTAAATAATGGAAGGATGTATTTATCAAAATAGTAACTTGCCAATTAGCAATCTCATATACTGAGTTTACCCTTCTCTCTTTCTTCCTTTCCTTCCTTCTTTTTCTTTCATTTCTCTTCCTCTTCTATTTACTTGTTTTCCCTCCAAGAGCCTTTGATGATTTTGGTATTTATTTTTCTAATGCTGACTCCTTTTAAAGGAAGGGAATTTTATTTACACAGAAAATTTTTCTAGTTTCATTTCAGTATTTTTTTAAGTTTTAAAAGAGAGTTTATTAGAGAGAAGAAGAGAAGGAAAAAAAGGAAGATTCATGGCAGAAAAACGTGCCATGGACAAGTTTCTCAAAAAAAGAAAAACTGCCCATTACAGTATTTAAAAGGGTAATAACTATTTATACAAAATAAGTGCACTTTGAATTTTTGTATATTTGCAGTTTTTAGATATTGTGATAAGACAAAAATCAGCTGAGTGAACCAACCATTCCTCCCACCCTCCCTCCCTCTCTCTTTTTCTTCCTTTCTTTCTTCGTTCTTGAGACAGGATCTCACCATGTTGTCCAGTCTGGTCTTGAACTCTTGGCCTCAAGCGATCCTCCTGCCTTGGCCTCCAAAAGTGTTGGGATTACAGGTGTGAGCCACTGTGCCCAGCCAGCCATTGTTTCTAATTAAGAAGATCAGATGATGGCAACAGCCCATCTAACATTTATTTCTCATATTCATTTTAATTTGCATTTTATTTAGTGGGCACAAGGAATATTTTTAATAGTAATAGTTCTACTGTAATGTACTATTTCTGTTTTTTAGCTATGCTCCTAAGATTTGAAATTAGAAGGAAATATTTATCCACTTATTTCTCACTTTATAAATACTGTGTTTGTCTTGGCCAAAAGATGGTTGCCACCTGTTCTACCTATAGGAAGCCAAAAATGTCGACTCCAACCAATGATTGATAGTGATAAGCAGAAGGGAAAAGACTGAAATTCTTCTTGGATGGTCATATTTTACTCAAAATAAGGAAATATCATTCAATCATGATTTTTGATTGAATTAATTAAACTTTTAAAATAATTCTACTAGAACTATTTTTTAAATTCATAACAATATTTTTAGAATAAAGTCTTAAAATTTCAGGTTATTGTAAATGAAATCACATGGGTTATAGCTCCAGTAACCAATAACATCTGTAACATGCATTCTCTGGAATAGAGAAAATGATAGATGATGTGTGATCATGTTAGAGAATGAATCATACAAAATATCAACTGAAATCAATCTTTTTTCATCGCTATCATTGGTATAGGAAGTCATATTAGAAATGGCTTAAGCTTCTGTCTGATAGAAAGTAACATCAAAGTAGATGGATGTGGATGAAAAACTGAGTTCATCTTTTTATCAAACTCCCACCAGTGTCTGAAGAAATTTAACAGTTATGACAGGACATAGATAAATGCTTCATATTTCCCAGCTCTGTGAATGGCTGAGCTTAAACTTTATGTATCTGGCGAAAAGAAACCCCCAGAAAATCAATGAAGAAGAAATAACCATATGAAAGATCTAGATGTGAGATTTTTATCTTGCTACTGAAGGAATTTACAAGGATGAATACATGTAAAGTCTTCATCTTTACCTACCAAACTACAATACTACTCAGTTTAACTTTCAGGTTGTAATCACTTTTATACAGGGTGAATAATAGTCAACGTTCTTCATTTCTGTTACAACCCTGGTGTGCTCTTTGCTGTTGGACTTCTGTCTGCATGAGTGAGTTTTCTTGCAGGTTAAAAGACTGAATTCCCTCTTTCCTCTCTCTTCGACCCTGAGCCTGCAGGGCAGACAGACAGAAACACACATATGATTAATACAGCACAGCTGCAAGAGTGAGTCATTTGCATATGTATTAATAGAGGCAAAAAACCCAACAACAATTAAATTATATACAGAGACATTCTGCATACTAAAGAACATATGCAAATAGGCCTGAAAAAGTACAGCCAACATTTTCTCTGACTTTTCCAAGCCCATATGGGCTAGGGTGGGAGCCCAGCAATTTTTCAAGAATCCCCTTTAAGGAGGAACCTGTTAGGAACTGCTTCCATAGTCATTACCACCCCTAGGGTTCCCAGGAGATGTTTGACATTTGGACAATAGAGACAGTACAAGCAGTGTCTTTTTCTTGCTATTTCTGTATTTTTTTGCTTTTCAGCAGTTTCATGGTGTCTCGTTACATGCTAACAGAAACATCAGAACATGTGGGCTTTCCCTTAGTGCTTATTTTCATTGCAAATACCAATCAAATAAATAGTAAGATTTAAAGTTATGTTTGAATTTCTTTTATTGCCTGCACTAAAAGTTTTGAGCCATTAATCCATGCCAGATTGTCTAGTCACAAGTCCCTGCCCATTCCTTATCCTGCGTTCTTTTAATCGAAACATGTTTAGGTGACTCTAAAATGTTTCTGGGCTAATTAATGTGCCTAAAAGGATGCTAGGATCAAAGCCAGCAGTAGATGCAATTCTATAAACAAGATCAATTTATTGACATTTTTAAAGTTTTTTTTAATTTTATCAAGAAAAACAAAGCTATTCCATTTTCTGTATTCTTCAAGTTTACAGATTGTTTATCTTAGAAATTTGTTCCTCAGCCTAACTGTTAGTTTAGTTTATGCTACTAGTATTCTTTAATTTATTAAAGGAATGTTTTATGAAGACAAATTCAACCATGTGAGTATAATTTTACTACAGGGAAAGTTATCACCTTAATAGGACCAATAACCCAAATGAAGACAGATGCCCTTTAAGGGGGACAAATGTTAATTATTTTTGGTTTTTGAACCAGAAAACTATTGACTGTTATCCATGGATTTTATTCATTATTTGTATATGACTACCTCAAAGCATGCAACTGGAATATGTAAATTGCATTACATACAACTGGTAACATTGGGTGAGAGTCTTCTTAATAATATGCAGAAAAATGTAACTATTTATACACAAAAATTTTATCTCTTAAGGGATAATTAGAAGAAAAAATAACATAAAGACTAAAGCAGTTTTTTATTATGTAAGGCATTGTCTTGAAATTAATATTTTAGTACTATTACTTAGTGAGAGACAGAGTAACATAATGATTATGAGTATAGTACCTGCAGCCATCTGTGCTTGAAATCATAATACTGTTACTTACTAGCTCTGTGACTCTGAGCAAATTATGTAACCTTTCCATGCCTCAATTTTCTTGTCTGTAAAATGTAGGAATAACTGATATCTTGTTGTAAGGATTAAATGAGATAATCCATGTAAAGTGCTTGGAGCAATACAAATATTGATTATCATTTCAAATAACATACTGGACAAGAGTCAGTGCTTGGTATTACTAGCTGATTAATAAGTGTTATTAGCTAGTATTAAAATTATATTTTTATTGCTTAAAGGAAGTCTTAAAAATCAGAGTATGGCAGCCTTTCCTTATGTTGCAGAGCAACATCTAAAGTAAGTTAATAAAATTGAAGCAAAATGTCTTATTTTTGAAGAAATAATTTCATTCCCTGTGTGGTATAATATGCAGGCCATCAGAAGAATCTATAGGAGGTAACAAACTTACTTATCCAGAAAACAATCTGGGTGGCTACTTGAAATATAGTGTTCTATATCTTGCTGTTGTTCACTTTTCGTTATAATATTTATATCTATAAAATGCGAGTAATGCCTCCAGTCAAGTTCAATTTTTCCGTGACTGTAATCCAAACGAATTGTTTCTATGTGCTGCCTCTAACTATTCTAAATAAATTTGTTATAAAGTCTATAATAAATTATTTTTAAAGGTGCTTTTAATGTAAAATGCAATTTTTTATAAATAACATGTTTTTTGTTTAGCCATTCATTCCCTAGATACATTAGTAGAATTATACCTAAGACATATTTCTCTTTTTCTAACCCCCCATTGTCTTCTGCTAAATTATCAAATTGGAAAAAATTTATGAATTGATTATTTTCTTTGAAGACACAGTTTTATTTCAGACTTGAATGTGAAAGTGCATAGTCTTTATAGTATCCTGAAAACTTTATTTATTCAGCAAATATTTATTCTTTGTAAGCTATTGAGTTAAGCATCATAAGGAACACAAGGATGAATCAGTCAAGGATACTTGGTAGATCATAGAGGAGCTTGAAATTTAAGAGAATGAATGGAATATGGGAATGGAATCGAGTTTAAAGAAAGGCAAACAACCTACCATTTAACAAGTGTGTTTGAAATGGAAAGGGCCTCACAGAAGGTTGAAAACAGTTTTTTCAAACTATTCATTGGAGTCCAAGTATCTTCAATCATCCCCACACAATACCATTGACTTCTATTTGTTTTCTACATTAAGTTCTACTGATTAAAATTGTTTGAGATAAGGATGCTGCCGCTAAACAAAACTTAAAAACCATTCTTTTATTCCAACTCTTTATTTTTATAGATGAGGCAAATTAGACTCTAAACAGTGACCTGACTCAAACAGATATTAACAGAAGTGTGCCCAGAATTCTAGCAACTGAAAGTTAAATCTTGCTTCTTCTCATTTTGCCATGATATCCTTAAAAATAAAGCATACACTTGTATATATTATTTTTAAGTTGTTTTCTGTAAAAGGAGAGGAAGAGAAATTGCTAATTTTGCACTTAGGCCATTAAATCAAGAAAGGATGAACAAAACAATGGTTAGGATTTGCATATTGGTAACAATGGCAACCTTCTGAATTGCTTTCATTTTGCTGAGTTCAGTGATTGTGCTCTGTGAATTAATTCTTTTGTGGAAAGCTATTGAAAGATCAAGGAATTTAGAAAACAAAACAACAGAGAAGCGTGCTGTTTCATATCTGTTTGTACATAGAAGGTTCAAAGTGAGATTGTTTACATCACAAATCTTGATATTTTATTTGCTTCTTAGAAGAAAGCTAGTATTCAAAGATGATTATATAATCATGCAGATAAGATTTTACAGTCATGAATGAACTGTTCTGAGAGAAGGACCAGGAAAAAAAACCATATTGCAATTTTGAGCGTGTTTGGTTGGCAAGCGTCTTCACAAGACTTGAAAAGAGAGCTCTATTCGATTTCTCCAGAAAAAAAGCTTAGGCCTGCCCAGCACATTTCAAATTTGCTGTTTCTTGTGGAAGTTTCTCTGTATTGTCCTGCTACAACTGAGGGCCTGAAAGAAGGGAGAAGGGAAGGATGAACTTTAGTTATTCCATCTTTCTTAACCTTGACTTTTCCCCTTAATGCCATGCTACTTTTTCTTATTCAACCACACATTGAATGAAGGAAGTGAACAGGAAGAAATGAAGGAACAGACCCAAAGGGTGTTCCCAAGTGATTTGCTGCGGTGAGCATTGGACCAGGATAATTTAAGTCTCTAGCATGCAAAGTACAACTGTATTCTCTCTGAGTTTCCCCATTACCAAAACTTCTTCAACATATTCTTTTAAAAGTAATAGTGTTAGTGAAAATTGCAACTACTTTCTTTTTGGAATAAGGCAGAGCTATACAGAATATTGCTCCCCTCCCCATCTGTAGTAGTTTCTTTAAGATAACAGACATTTCCAACAGAAATTTCACTGTTCTCTACTATATAGCTCCTACTATTTTAAATATGTGCTTTAAGTACTTTTTATATGACTAGTTTCCCCCGACTTTAGTTCTTTGATTTTAAATAAATTTTAAATTATTAGAAAGAGTACAACTAAACTATTTGGTTAACATATAGGAACTAAGTCAAGACATTTTATCAAACAATTTAAAAAAGGTAAAGGCTATTACATGTTCTTCATTTTATTCTTATCTTGGTTTGGCTCATCTTTCTTCTGGTTTCCTTCCAGAGATATTTTAAATTTTGTAATTTTAGTGTCACTTTAGACACAAATTAGCATTCATTACAATATGAAGTCATTAAGTATCTAGTTTTTAAATATTTGCACTGTAACTAGTTACTGTATACTGGTATATTGAGATGGTAACCAATTAGACAGCTTAAGCTTTGTTTCCCTTTAAAACATGTTCCCCTAAGTTCTAACTAAACATTAGTAAACATTAAAACAAAGCTAACAAGTGCTAATGTTTAAATGATATGTAAATGTAATGGGTTTTGAGAAGAGGACAGAATAAGATAGGCTTTATTTGCATGTATCTTTGGTCAGATATTGAATATCTCTTAGTCTCAGTTTATTCACCTGTGAAATGGAATAGTATTATAAAGGTGTTGTGAGGATTAAATGTGATGATACATAAGAATAATCAGCATAAGCATAAGCATTCCCCCATCATTAGCTGCTATTTTCCTCTTCATTATCTCCAATATTTAGGGGTTTTAAAGTGGCAGAAAGGAGCTTAATAAATTGTTCCATATTTCAAGTTAGCAAGTAATTTTCTCAGAGGCAGAAATCATGTTGTATAATACAAAGGTGTGTGGCAAATAGAGAAATCCATCTTCATTCAAGTTTGGGTTGGATAGCTTCTTTAGGAGCCAAGTCTTCATATTTAACACAGGCAGAGAGTCTTTATGAAAACTCAATATTCCTTAAATATAAAAATATTTTCTTTTGCATGTCAGAAAAGCCCATGTCTCAATTCTTACTAAAAATAAAAATAATCTACTTCTCTATTTCCATTCCATAAGAGTTAACAAAGCTTTGCTTTACAGTATTGGCAGTTCTTTGTGAAGTAACAAACTTTCCGCTTTAAAGGGAAAGTCATTGTGTTATTGAAAAATTGTAGTGTTTTGTTATAATAAAGTAAGTTTTACAGCAAAAATAGAGCATTATAAAGGCTGCCAGAGTAGTTGGCCTCACTGTGAAGTTCCTTTCTAACCGTCCATATTGCTCAACAAATATAGCCGCTGAAGAAACTTGTGAATTTGGTGCACAAGACTCAGGATTTCTTATTTGCTAAATGAGCATCAGTATCTATATCTTGTGAAAGAATGGATAAAATGAGGTAAAAGAAGCACTAATAAAAGGAGCCATGAGCCCAGAAATCCCAAGGAGCCTTTGTACCTTGTAAGTGGACTTCCCTGATTTATGGATACATCTGTGCTGTTAATGAAAATATGGGAGAAGTATGATGACACAATTACTGATATAAGACATTCAAAAAAATACTTTGGAAACTTGAAAGTTGTCAAGCTAGCTCTGAAGATCCAATTAAGCAAGCAAGTTTTAATTGTTTTCATTTCCTCCATGGAATAAGAAGGAAGATGAGCAGGTCAGACCAGTGCTAGATGACCTAAGAGACAACCTAAAAGACATTGAGAACATGCTTACACACAAAAAAGAAGGGCCATATAGAAATAAATAAATATCAATTTGACGTAAAATGGCTTCATAGTAAGTAATTATCAGAATGCTGTTGTTTTATTTTGAATTGCATAACCAACTGGAGAGACTCTATAAACTTTTTGGTCCTTAGAGCGCCTAAAGATTTTAAAACAGGAAACTACTTCCAAAAATCTACTTATTTTACTATTTCTTGAACACCTCTCTCTCTCTCTCTCCCTCTGTCTCTCTCTCTCTCTCTCTCTCCCTCCCTCCCTCTCTCTCTCTCTTCTTTTTATCCTCTTTCTTCATTTGACTTTTGTTCTTCAAGTTCTGGGTCTGTAGGTTTTTCCCTCTCACAATTGTGGAGAAAATGGAGAAACTATCTTCTTGAGAAATATTTGCTTGCTGATTGAGTAATTCTATTAATAATACATATATGAGCACATGAGTCAAGAGTTGCAATTGGGAATTCAAGTGACAAGGATGGAGGAGATCAAAGAAAAAGTTATCTGGGACTTTTTTGTCTAAATAGAATTGATAGACCCTAGATATTAGAAGATACTAACTTAAAATATTTTCAACCATAATTACTTTTTTTCTATTAATAAAACCTAATAACACCCCAAATATATCAAGAAGAAAGGATTCCATTTAAACCACAACACCAATAACAGCCCCCACTTTCACCCACTCTTCCATTAGAATTGGATGTTTTCAAACTATGCTTCAGAGATTGGGAAGGAAGTGTGAGTTCTCTTGGCAAGGAAAAATGTAGAGGTGGAAGCACAGCTTGTTATTTTTATATTAAGAAAGTACTGCACAATTGGTTTCTTAGCATCAGCTGAAATGGAAAGAATTGCTTTTCACCTTGTTTATTTAATAGTCTACTATCAGTACCTTATACTCTCATGATCGCAAATGGTGTGTAGTGACCCCTGACTACCTGCTCCCCTGCACACTTAAACCATTTGGTATTCATTATTTATACCCATATGGAAATATTATAAGTATATCGAGATCAGTCTAAATTGTCCAGTGTTTTGGAAAATCTTTGAAATCTACGGTGGTAGCAAATTCCTACTTTTTCTCTTTCTGAGGAAAAAGTACAAAATGTTGAAGAATCAAAAGTCAAAATTGTTGACATCTCTTCTCTTTGGTATTTGTATCTTTTATTTAATTTGTAAAATTAACATCTAGCAAAATTGGCTTTTTTTTTGGATGTACCCCCAAAACTGTCTTGGTTTCTTTCCTATCCTCAGAAAGCAATGTTCCCTTCTCCTGCCCAGGAAGGCTAAGCCTGGCTGACAGGACAGTTGAAGTTGGGAAGGGGAAAGAGACAGGTGTCTTAGATTTTAATAGGTGTTTCCTCCGTTTTAATAGGGCTTTCAGTTCTGTTTATGGTTCAGCATTTCTTTGCTCATACTCTACATAGTAAGCACTTGGTTTGCATTCTATATTAATTTCTCATCATATTTTGCTGGGTTAAAAAATGAAGTGTTTAATTTCTGCTTCTAAAGTTTTTTTTTAAATTTTGATTGTGACTTAGAAATTTACTAATGTGTATGAATTCTTCATAGTTTATTTTTACTATGGTAAAATACATATAACATTAGGTTTACCATAGTAACCGTTTTTAAGTATACGGTTCAGTGACTTTACGTATATTTACATTGTTGTGTGACTATCACCTCTATCCATCTGCAGAACATTTTATTATCTCAAACTGAAACTACAAACCCACCTTTTTTTTTTTTGAGTTGGAGTCTCACTCTGTCGCCAGACTGGAGTGCAGTGGCCCCTCCCGGCCACCGCAGCCTCGACCTGCTGGGCTCCCGCGATCCTTCCGCCTCAGCCTTCCAAGTAACTGGAACTGCAGGTGCGCGCTACCACGACTGGCTAATTTTTTTTTGATTTATTGTAGAGATGTGGTCTCGCCAAGTTGTCTGGGTGGGTCTCGAACTCGCGGGCTCGGGCAATCCACTCACCTCGGCCTCCCAAAGTGCTGGGATTACAGGCTGAGCCACCAAGTCCGACCTACTACATACCCATTAAACAATAACTCCTCATTCTGCCATCAGTCCTTAGTAACCAGTATTCTGTCTCTATGAATTTAACCTTAGTAACCAGCATTTTGTCTCTGTTTAACTGTTCTAAGTGTACAAGTAAAATCATATAATATTTGATTCTATTTCCATGTTTGGCTTATTCATTTAGCATGATGTCTTCAGTCTTCATCATGTTGTACCATGTGTCAGCATTTCATTCCTTTCGTACTGAATAATGTTCCACATGTATGTCCCCATTAATCTATCAGTGGACATCTGGGTTGTTTCTACCTTTTGGCTATTATGACTAATGCTGCTACAAACATTGGATATGCAAACATCTCTTCCAAATCCTGCTTTCAGTTCTTTTTTAGTATGTACTTAACAGTGGAATTGCTAGCCGGGCTCGGTGGCCTATAATCCCGCGCCTTTGGGAGGATGAAGTGAGTGGATTGCCTGAGCCCGCGGGTTCGAGACCCGCCTGGGCAGGCGAGACCTCATCTCTACAATAAATCAAAAAATCAGCCGGGCGTGATAGTGCATGCCTATAATTCTGGCTGCTTGGAAGGCTAAGGCGGAAGGATCGCCAGAGCCCAGCAGGTCAGGGCTGCGGTGGTCGGGAGCTGACACTGCACTCCAGTCTGGGAGACAGAGTGAGACTCCAACTCAAAAAAAAAAAAAAAGTGGAATTGCTGCATCATGTGGCAATTCTATGTTAGGTTTTTTGTTTGTTTGTTTGTTTGGTTGGTTGTTTTAATAATTGTTATCCTAATGGGTATGAGGTGGTATCTCATTGTGGTTTTGGTAATGTTGAGCATCTTCTTATATGCTTGTTGGCCAATTTTATATCTTCTTTGGAAATATGTGAATAAGATTATTTTTAATAAAACTTCTGGAAATTGATTCCCGATATGTTTTGCTTCTTAATATGTCTCACTTTAGAGAGGGCTTTAATATTTCTTGACTGAAAAAGAGATAGATGAATAAATAAATAAATATATACTGTCTCCATTACTATCCAGAGTATGTGAGTCTTAGATTTACCACATGGGGCAGTTTCCTGTTATCTTTACCCTGCTAGGCTGCAGTTTTAATAATCTAAAAATGAGAATAATAATATTACCTACCCCATTGTATTGTTATGCTAGTTACGTAGCATGTAACTAGCATGCAAAACACATGCAAAACACTCTTAACACAGAAACATATCAACATCAAATTAAAACTTTCTGATAAAAATTTATTAGTTAATATTTGTAATTGTCTAATATATTTAAGTCTTATAAAAATACTCAAATGTTTCATGTTTCTATCTCTACTGTTTGTATGTTAGGAGTACCCTTTTATAATTAAAGGATTAGCTTCACAGGAGCTAGCTCAGTAGTTTTGAAGAAATATTTGTTGACTAAGTGAAAGAATGAATGACTGCATGTACGTGTGTAAGTGCTTGCAGGTGCACACAAACAGAACTATGTTGCATTTGCCCTGCGTGGGTTAAAAGTTTCACTACATGGCTTTTCTCATTATTATGAGTGAATCCTAAATACTGTTGCCTCAAACTTTATTGGATTGATATTTAAAGAATTGTTAAGTCTCTGGGAAAGATATTGAGTTTTTAAAAAAGGCACAAAAGTGTTTTTTGTTTTTCTTGATGGCTAAAATAAAAAACTATAGGTGATTCTATCTGAATTTTTCTGAATTGTGTTCTGATTTATTTTGTGGCAATAGCAATATTATATCACTTATTCTGTCAATAAAATAAAACTAATATTTATTAATTAAAGTGATAAGAATATAACGTGGTATCTCTACAGAATTTTGTGAACCTTCTGTTAAAGTTTATGGAAGTGTGATATATTAGAAAAGTACAGGATCAATGGTAAGTGGATATGATGTTGATTAATGAGTAAATTTTTCCAATTATATGAGACATAAGCTACCGGAAAAATATGTGTTCCCTTATTGAAGTATTTTCACTTTAAGTCAGACTGACTTTATCTTAATTTTTTTTTAATTCTTCTTATTTTCAAACTAGCTGAAATCTGAGTTTGATATTCACATACTGATTTCAACCAAACATTGAAGTGTAGGATCAGAAAAGGAATAAGAGATGATCCAAATAAAAAAGAGAAATGTTAGATTTTTTTAAAAAAGCTAATTTGTCACTTCACTCATTGAGTATTAACTGAATAGACTTCTAACCCTTAAAATACTTTTTTCCCCCTCTTTTTATTGCCCGGAATCTTAAGAGCTTTATCATTTGCAGTCATAAAATGAAAATATACACCAAACCCTCAAAGGGCAAGTATGAAATTAAATTATATTTGGGCAGCTGTAACCTTTTAAAACGATCAGATTCCAGTTAATGTATTTCTTCCTGTTCCAAGTGCTGCCATGGTGTTTGATGGTGGGAAGCAGTCCAAAGGGCATTGGGAGATAATAAATTCACTGTAAATTTCACCCCAAGGCATGTCTCGATACACCAAGGCCTCCATTTAGCAAGACTGACCTAAAACTCTTGTCACATCCAAAGGTCATTTAGGTTGGGGTTGGTGTGTCCCATCTATCTTTCCTTGATGTAAAGAGTGACAGTTGAAACAGAATTGAGCTCATAAACAGTCATCTGAATATGAAAAAGAAGCTAGCTTTGGAGTAGGAGGGGAAAGTGAAGAGAGAACTACCTTTTACAGTAGGAATAGCAAATGATATGCTTTTTACAAAGTCAATGAAGGGTTGATTGATCTCCTAGCTTCTGTTTCAGAGCAACTGTTAACTTGAAAGGGGCCTTACTAGATTTGGTCGATTTGAAATCTGGTATTCTTTCCTCTTGCTTTTATTTGTATTTGTTTTCAAAGCTGGGGGTAATGTTTAATAAGTATTTTTAAGAGAATCTAATATTTCCAACCTCCTTTTCCTTTAAAATAACAATACTCTCCTTTTGCACCTGTGCCCTTAATACACCAATAAATGAGAATAAAATAGGAGAATAATTGTTTTTAAAGAAATCAAGTTTAATGTAGTCCTGGAAAACAGTGATTTTTTTTTTCTAATGTTCTCTCAATCTTGTGCTTTTTGTTGTGAAATATTCATGACATAAAATGTACAGTTGTCCGGGCTCGGTGGCTCAACCTGTAATCCCAGCACTTTGGGAGGCCAAGGTGAGTGGATTGCCTGAGCCCGCAAGTTCGAGACCCGCCTGGGCAACTTGGCAAGACCTCATCTCTACGATAAATTTTAAAAAAAATTAGCCAGGCATGGTAGCGCGCGCCTGTAGTTCCAGCTACTTGGAAGACTGAGGTGGAAGTATCGCGGGAGCCCAGCAGGTCGAGGCTGCAGTGGCCAGGAGCAGCCACTGCACTCCAGTCTGGGCGACAGAGTGAGACTCCAACTCAAAAATAAAAATAAAAATAAAATGTACAGTTAACCACTTTTAGGTGTGCAATTCAGTAGCATTAAGTGCATTTAGTGTTCTGTAGCCATCACTGTATCTGTTCCCAGAATATTTTCATCACCCAAACAGAAACTCTGTACCCATTAAACAATTATTTCCCATCCCCCATTCTGTCTTCCACCATCCTCTAGTAAGCTCTATTCTATTTTCTGTCTCTTTGAATTTTCCTGTCCTAGGTACCACATATAAGTGAAATCATGCGATATTTGTCCTGTTGTGCCTGACTTACATCATTTGGTGTCATGTTTTTTAGTTCATACATGTTGTAGCATGTATCTCTCCATTATATACTTTCAGGAAGGACCTTAGTTCTTTCAAAAACAACATTTATTTATAAGTGCTAGGAATCATAGATATATAAATTTCCAATTATTATAATCATAAATAATATATAATTTTAAATGGAGAAATATTGACTATTGGAGGGATAATGACAAATTAAACTCTTGCAAGTCTTCTTGTAGAAAAAATTTAAACGTCCTTTCATGAAGGTAGAGATGATTGTTCACTAATATGTTCTAAGCATTTAGCATAGCGCTTGACATATAGTAGGTGTGCAATAAATATTGAATGAATGAACCAATTTAAGCCAGCAGAACAGAAGTTAAAAGAGTTGATTATTTCTATGGACTACTTCGATGATATATGAGAAATATGTCCTGTGCAATTGAAAAGGTAGTCTGTTTGTGGTTAGAAAAGCTAACAAAGGTAAAAAATAAATTGTAAGTACAGGTGCTCTTGGAGTGTGTTTTTGTTATTTTAGTTGATTTAAGATTTATATGTGTTTTAGGTAGTGTAAATGACTCTTCTTGCTATTTCTTTCTTATTCTTTTTTAAATAGTCTAGAAAAATCAAGGTTGGTGAGCATGAATTGGATAAAAAATAGAGCTTTATACAGTTAATTCTTCATATAAAATATACAAGAAAGAATAGATATTTCAATAAAGATTAAACTCAAGATGCTGAAAATTATATACCCAGATTTATTCTACCATGATTTTATGTCAATTATAAATTATGTTAAAATGTGATTTGGTAATTGTTCTTCTAGTTGAACATGGGTTGTAGGTGAAGCAAACCCTTTATATCTGGACTAATCTTGTAGAAATATGTCTAATTCTGTCCTTCCTCTTCTTAACCTTTTTATTTTCCCATCTATCTTTCTAGACATCTCTCCTACCACACTGAGCCTCACTGGCTTCCTTCTATTACTGTGGACCTGACTTGTTCCCTCCCAGCACAGTTTTTCTGCCAGTTGTTTCTCCTACTGCATGTATATAGTTATATCAGCTCATCTCATAGTCATCCAAGTACTGGTATTTACAGGAAAGTCATTCCTGATTTGTCTGCCCATAGTATTGCTCTCTCTTGCACTTCTATCTTACAGTATTTCTCACATTGGCAATTGTGCATTTCATTTGTGTAATGATTTTACTGATGACTTTCTTATTCTATATTACATCTATACAGCTAAAGACTGGTGCTTTATAAATTTTCTAAATGAATTAAAGTGTGAATGATAAAAGAAGACAATAGTAATAACTTTCCCAATATTTTATTATATTGGTTGCTAAAATTCTTGAAATTGTTTAAAAAATTAGCAAATTGAAAAGAAAACCAAACTGAAACATTTTTACTGACAGTGGCCAAAAGAAAGAAGAAGGATTAAAGATGCTAGGAAAAATTTTCTCTTGGACACTTCTCGCCTCTTTGCTGCCCTGAATTCCCAGTAATAATAGTTCTTATCAGAAGAGCCAGCTGCTGTCAAAAGTACTCTCTGAATTACTCTTCCCAGGCTTGTCTATTTATTTGCTTCAAAGAAAACCCTACTACTGTATTAAAATGACCAGAAAAGAGGTTCTTAAGGCATAGTGACTAAGAGTTACGAGCTCTGTAAAAAATTAAAAAAGACTTGGATTCCAATCTCAGCTTTGTCTCTTACCTATGAGACTTTGGACAAATGACTTCTACTTTTTCTGTGCTTCAGTGTCCTCCTCTATAAAATAAAAATAATACCTATTTTCTAAGGTCATTGAGAAAGTTCAGAGAGTTACAACATGACATGGCACACAGTAAGCATTCTATAAACTTTAGCTACTATGAGTATTTTGTTGCTGCTGTTATCATTCTTTGTCCATATTTTACCTGAAAGTTAGATTAATTTGTGTTAACTTGTGTACTCAGAGAACCAGCACTAATATTAGTATACAATACTTTCTTAATCTTAAAGGTAGAGGGGAGATGAAGGAAAAAGTAAGAGGGGAATCCATGCAAAGTAGTCTTTTTTTAAATAAAACCTCTCATACATGTTGTCCATTAGTATAATATTAGCAGCAAAACAAAACAGGAACTAAAGAAAAAAAATTTTAATGGCTGTAAGCTTTCTTTAGGGAGAATAGAGTTCTGTTACCACTGATCCAAGGAGCCTTTCTACTCTTGACACCTTTAAACCCTGGTCTTGGAAACTACCATTATTGATTCAGAGTTTAGTTGAAATTCCTCTTTTCATTTGCCAGCAGATAGGAGGATTCCACCTCTAATCACACTGCAAAAGAGATTAATTTATCACTTAAAGTTGAAGTCTAGAAAGCATTTTCCTGTAGTAGCATTACTACCCGTAAGTTTATATAGCACATCGTAGAAAGAAAAATTTAGGGTTACTCAGACTTCTGATACTACTAGCTATTTAACCTTGGGCAAGTTATTGCACTATTTTGAACCCTCATTTCTCTCACTGAACACACAGAATTGTTACAGTGATCCCTGAAACGGCATGCACACTTCTAGCATAGTGATTGTCACATCATTGTCATTGAGAAAATCTTCGTTCCTGCACTTCCTCTCCCTCTGAGTGCCAAGTATTTTCAAGCACCCAACAAGTATGCATTCTAGAAGTATGTTTTTATTATATGCAAAATAATGTATAGTCTGATTTAATATGAATTAACAATCAAGTTCTCGTACTATTGAATAAGAATGCTATTTTTTAAAATGGTTTGACTATTATCCCCACCTCTGATCTATTGGGATAAAATAAACAGTGATTTTAGAATTAGTCAAAGAGAAGTATTTAAAATTTTTTCATGCCATACTGTAATTCTGATAATACTCATATTAAATAATGAATATTTGGTACAACAGAATTTTTTCTCCCTGTGAGCAAATATTTTTCTTCTTATTGTTGCTTTGAAAGGAATTACAGCAGTATTTTTTCCCTCTAAATTAAACTAATTAAGGATATAAGTATAGTCACTGATATATAAAGAGATTTGAAGAGCCTTCCAGCCAGTGTCCTTCTTACCTTGCCAAATGGAGATGTATTTATTGGTTGGTGACCTCAGGAATAGATGCAGAGTGTTCATCCTCCCACAGTAATGAACAGCAAGTCTGGAGCGGCATAAAAAGGGTCAATCGAATAGGTCATACATCATATGGGGAGGCAGATGTTGGAACATATTGTAATGGATTACTGTGCAGTACATGAAGATGGCTTATGGAGTAGAAAAACGGGGAGGGGGAGGGAAAGAGAGATAAACTATCAGTTGGTGTTTTCTTGCATGACTCTCACATAATATAACTGGTTCTTTAAGGAACTGCTTCAATTATAAAAATCAAAACGTCTTTTCTAGCTGTTTAAGATTTATTGGTGTGTATTAAAATGAAGAAAGTCTTTAAAAATCCAGTGCATTTGAAGTGTTTCTTATTTATGTGCTTTAGTATCTGCAATGTGACAGGAACAGCATGAGAGCATCATACCTGTGAAAAAGGTCTTAAGATTTAAGTAAGTTCAAATGTATCTTTAATTTTTAGCAAGATGCTATCTTCACACCCTCTCAACACTCCACCCCTCATTGATAGCTCTGTGTTCCATCCAAGTATCACACTGAGTGAGACTGAATTTGGAATAGAATAATAAAGATTGTCTATCTATTATTAATACTTTGTTATAGCATCTTTATATAAGTAACATCATAGCTTCTGTACATATATTCACTATAGCTTTTTAATGGTAAAACCACACTATAGCCAGATATAATAATTTATTTTTGTATACTAACTTTCCCAAGACATATCAGCCACGAGTGATATTTTCAAGGAGGTGTGGGTCATAATGGAAGTAATTTATGCCCTGGAGCCCATACTAGCAAGTCCCTTATTTCCTCAAGCATGCTCTCAATGGCTTACCTGCTTTTCCCGAGGACAGAACATTTCTTTTCTTAAAGTAGTAACACTTTTCCCCCTTGTGGCTTATTTTCCTGCCACTGTTTTAAAATTTTTTAATTTTAATTTTAATTTTTGAGAGATAGGATATTGCTTTGTTGCACAGGCTAGAGTGCAGTGGTACAGTAATAGCTCACTGCACCTTGGACCTCCTGGGCTCAAGCAGTCCTCCTACCACAGCCTCCTGAGTAGCCAGAGTTGTTTGCATCCCCATGCCCAGCTAATATTTTTTTCATTTTTTTGTAGAGATGGGGTCTCCCTACATTGGCCAGAGTGATCTTGAGCTCCTGGCCTCAGGGGGATCCTTTTGCCTTGGCTTCCCAAAATACTAAGATCACAGGCATGATCTACCACACCCAGCCTCTCCTACCATCTTGAACTCACATCTAGCAATATCAGCTGTGTCTATCCTTTGAGGGGACTCTCAAGTCATGTTCTTACATGCCAAAACATTTAAACTCTTATACTGTCAACAACTCCAACTTGTCTTTTAAGTTGTATTTCAGTGACATAATGGTTATTAGCTCTCCTTACTCTTTCAATTTAATACATTTCTTTCTTGCCTTCAAGTTTCTTTTTCCTTTCCTTTTATTTTATTTTATTTTTTAATTTTATTTTAAAGATGTGAGGTACAAGTCAGGATTACGTATGTGCAGGTGAAGTTTGAGCCTCCCACTGGTTCTTACTTCTCCTGGTTTAGGATCAGATACCCTTAGTGATGTTATGTGTTGTCCTCCCTCCCCCACAGTGTCCCACTGCAGCTGATCCCTCTTTTGCAGTATTACGATAAATGTTTAGGACCCACTTGTAAGTGAGAACATGTGGTATTCAGTTCTTTGTTTCTGTGATAGATCACTGTGTATGCTAGACTCCAGACTCTAAGAAGGACAATATTATGCCCTCAAGCTTCATTAGGAATTGTGTCCAAATACAAAAAATCGCTTAACTCCACACTGTGTGTACTGAAGTTGTTCTCCTAGTGACTGTAGTCCCTAGTATGTCCTTACTGCTCTTCCTTCAGGATGACTTTTTCCCCAATTGGGACTCTAGACTGGAGATTAAGTGATAGTCCTTCCTACCTTCCCCAAGGGGCCTTCCCCCAATCACTTTCCCCTCAAATTCTGTGATGGAACTGGGGAAGCAGCAGGAGAAATGTTTCACATTCCCTGCCTCCAACCACTCCTGTGGGTTACCCACTTAGGAGGTTAAGAGAGAACCCTTCCCATCAACTCCCTACCACTGTCCCTTTCACCCTCACACAGGCCGGACCAGGAGTCTGAATCCTTAGAACTGACTGTCAGCCCTATAGAGGCTTAATTTTTTTTTCCAGGAGTCACTTCAATGGTTAATGAAAGTCATCAACTTTTAGAGGCTTCACTTGGCATGGCCAGTATACTTTGATGAGTACAAAGAACACAATACCCTTTACAACCCTCATTGTACTTCTCTTCCCTATTAGGATTTTTTTGAAAATTAAAGAATACAAAATTACTTATGGGGTTACACATCAACAATAAGAGTACCTGATATCAAACCAGGTCAGCCCAAACTTTATCTGTATGTACAATGACCATTTGTATACCTAATCCTGAATAGTACCCATCTTTAAAATAAAACTTTGAAAAAGGACTTATTGTATAAGTATTTAAAAATTCATCTGAGAGACAGCTATGTTTGTGTTACTCTTTTATTGTCATTGTTATTATTATGAATATTTTGATAACAACTATACACTACTGCTAAACTGGACCATTGCACAGTTTCTCTGATAGGTTTTACCCTTTCAAATCAAATGCAAATATATAAAGAACTCTTACTACTCAATAATAAGACAGCCAATCTTTTTTAAAAAAAGCAAAAGATCTGAATATATATTTCGCCAAGTAAAACAGGGATGGCTATTAAAGCACATGAGAAGATGTGCAATGTCATTAGGGAAATGCAAATTAAAACTACAATGAAATACTACTTCACACCTACTAAGATGCTTATAATTTGAAAGATAGACAATACCAAGTATTGATGAGAATGGAGAGAAACTGGAACCCACCTACATTGCTATGAGAATGTAAAATGGTTCAACCACTTTTGAAAAGTTTAGTAATTTATTTAAAATGTAACATGAATTTACTGTATTACTCAGCAATTCCTATCCTAGGAATTGGATAGCGTCAAGAAATGAAAACACACGAAGACTTTTACTGGGATGTTCATAGCAAGATTTTACATAATAGCCTAAAATTGGAAGCCATCCAAATGTTCATTAACTGAAAAATGGATAAACAAACAAACACTTTCGGTAATACAATAGCAAACTACTGATACATTCTACATTATGGAGAGAATTCAGACATTTTATACTAAGTGAAAGAAGTCAGATCTCTCTTTCTTCATTCTCTTCTAGCATTGCCCCAGTAATAGTGACTGCAAAATCACTATACCTCACAGCTGGCCACAGAGAAGTAGAAGGAACATGTTCTTTCTTTTAACAGAAAAAGGAAGGTCTCTATTAAAGAGTTTCTTCTGTTATGTACAGAGCAATTTTAAATGCTAATACATATATTTTGTGGTTGATTTGACTTTTGACTCTGCAGTTATGTTTCTTCGTCCTGGAATATTCTTCCATTCTAGCTTCATTCTACACTTCCTTGAAGACTCTTGCATAGCAAGGTTGCAGTTTGTCAGATCCTGACCCCTTACTTGAGAAACTCTTTGAAAGTTAGTCAAAGTCAAGAAGATGAGCTCATTTTGGGGACAGAAGACATTCCTCTTCTTGTGAATGTAGCTAGAATGGGAAGAGAAGGGACCCAGGTGCAGTCCCATACCTGCTGTCCTTGTGCCACAGTGTTTTAACATGGAGCTTCAAGAAAACCAAGAATTCTAAATCAGATCTGTCCCTCAGATTACCAAACTGAAGGTTCATACTAATTAAACATTAACTTCCTGTTCCTCATCCCCCCAGTCCCTGGCAGCCACCATTCTTTTTGTTGTTGTTTCTATTAATTTAACTACTCTAGGTAATTCATGTAAGTGGAATCATACCCTACTTGTTCTTTTGGGACTGGCTTATTTGCTTAGAATAGCACATCTTTAAGGTTTATCATGTTGTAGAACATGCCAGAATTTCATTCCTTTTTAAGACTGAATAATATTCCATTGTATGCATATACTACATTTTGTTGATCTGTTCGTTCATCAATGGACATTTGAGTTGTTTCCACCTTTTGGTTATTGTGACTAATGCTGCTGTGAACATCGGTTTACAAATATCTTTTCAAGATCCTGCTTTAAACTCTTTTAGTACAAAACCAGAAGTAAAATTGATGGGTGATATAATAATTCTATGGTTTAATTTTTTGAGGAACCACAATATTATTTTTCACAGTGCCAGCAGCATTATACATTCCCACCAGCAATGCACATGGTTCCAGTTTCTCCACATTCTTGCCAACATTTGTTTTTTTTTTTTATAGTAATCATCCCAATGGATGTGAAGTAGTATTTCATGTGCTTTTGATTAACGTCTAGGTCATTTTAAAGGAAGGCTTATCAAGATGGGGGAATGGAATATATTCTATTAATTCATTAGTTTGACTGCTAAATTGTAAATTTAAACATTTACGGGTTCCTATTTGTGCTTTTGCCCTGGTATTCAGCAGTTCTAAGGCCTATCCTGTTTTTCATGCAATACACTTGAAGAACATACAGAAGAAATGCTGACAATGTTAGGGAAGGTCCATGTTTAAACTCAAGTTGCTCTGATAATTTTCTGTGAAGAAACGTTATCAAAAATAATGTGCAAAGCAAATTTATTCACACTGAAACATGCTGGTATGTTTTGAAAGATTTTCTCCAGTACATTAGTTTCTCTTTAAACTCCACATTTAAGTTACATTAAGAAGTTGAAATTAAGCTATAAAGATAACATTTATGGAGCCTTGAAATTGTTTTCTGAATTTTTCCTCTCAAGTGCCATTCTCTGTCCCTTCCCTTTAAAAAAAGGAAACTAAAGAAAGAAGAAATAACCAAACACTTCTATACCTATTACATAGTAGCATATCTTTTTTGGTTGTATTTAAAAGTTCATATTCAACTATTTTTAAATCATAATAGATGGTAACACCCATTTTAAATCTCTATTCCAAATATTTATAATGTTGTATTTGCCATGTTCTTGCCAAATTTTAGACCCTGGCCTGAACATTTTTTTTTTCATTTCTGTAGGCATATTAGACCTGAAAGGTTCTGTTAATAAGATTTTGGTTCTACATTGTTCTTTTAGAAGAGGTAGGGCTATATGTTTACTCACGTGAAATTTTAGAAATGGCTACTATTTATTTCTGAGTAAGGACTTTCTTCATCACTGAGGATGATAAAGGACTCAACTTTATTCTTATAATTACTTAAAATCTTGGAGCGAGTTAAGCAATCTCATAGGTCTCATTTGACTAAATGTTTAAAAATCCCAGTTACTCTGACTTTATTTTATGAATGTATCAAATTATCACATATATCCCCAAAATATGAAATTGGGAATATGTGGGCCAAATGATAATTTTTAAAAATAGCAAATTAAGCTTTGGGCTAACAAAAGAGAAAAAGAATCTCCCCAAACAACTTATACCTACTAACAACCATAGCTCCTACTGAATACCTTTTAATAATTTTTTAACTAAATACCTAAAAAAAACATTTAAGATTCAACAAGTAAGTGGTATATATTCATTTATGAGAAAGAAAGCATTTCTCACCTATCTTTTTCAAATTATTTAAGACTACACATATGCTTAAACTCTTGGTTCTGATGTCTTTTGAAAGCATATTAACTTTTTCAAATAATCTTAACTCAATTTTCCAAATTGATTTATTCTGTTACTGTTATAATTATGACTACAATGAGTATTTACAGTCTTTTGTTCTTGTGCTGATAAG
Organism: Carlito syrichta; assembly: GCF_000164805.1. Classification (NCBI taxonomy): domain Eukaryota; kingdom Metazoa; phylum Chordata; class Mammalia; order Primates; family Tarsiidae; genus Carlito; species Carlito syrichta. The sequence continues at coordinate 77,306 of NW_007118663.1, forward strand.
ATTTAAATTTATATTTTTTGCTCACTTAAGTAAATAAAAAGAGTGAATGAATGCGAGTTTATCTATATCATTAATGAGCCTTTCTAATCCCTCAAATAGTACGAGCATGCCAAGTTCCTTTATGATTTTTATAATTTGTTTAATGTATAGTCACTATCATTAAATATATATTAAATATGTACTAGATATCTGTTTGTTAATAATAAATTATATTATATTACGTAGTTCATTGTTGCCTTGTTTTTATAATTTTTTGATATAGCATTGACTAATAGGGACAGAATCCCTACTTTCTAGGCATTTACTAGTCAGTAAATTGTTTGGGGCAACAAATCATGATGGATCTTTTTGTCAGTGCCTAATGTACCGAATTCAAATTCTCCAAGTGGCAGGTAGATATTGGGCTAGTAGCCAATGAGAGGAGTTTTGTTTTTAGCAATTTGGGAAATATAAGCTATCATAGAAAAGCAGCAGGAATTTACCACCTCTAGGAATTAATGAAATAGTCTAGCTTAAAATTTAAATAGGTTATTTTGTGGAATTTCTCCATTGCTGGCTCCGAAAAGTACTGGCTTAAGGTATCTAAGTGAAATGGGTATGTTCATAGATGATGAAATTATCAGATACAGTTGTATCTAACTGTGGCATAAAAGCCTTGTTGTCCAAATACAATTGTACTGTTTTTTCCCATAACAGCAACAATTAACACAGTTAACATATCTGTTGTTTATCAGCCTATCAGACTTTTTTAAACCCCATATTGGACAATTACGATCAGCAGAAAGAATGATTACTAATTGTCAACCCACTGTCTAATAGTGCTTTGGTACACATGATAGTAAACTATAAGAAAAACTACTGATTAGGCTTGGCTACATTAGATACAAATAAAGCTCATGTTGTTGTAGGTAGAGTAATCATACTGTTCATACTTTTTTAAAAGTGTCTTAATGAGCTAAAACTCATACTTCTAAAAAGTATGAACAGTGTGATAATCCCTACCTACAACAACATGAGCTTTATTTGTATGTAATGTGGGTGAGTCCATTATTGAAAGGTTCTAGCACTTTCACTGTTACAATGCAGGCTTGTGAGAAAACCCTGTCTGTGTGAATTAATTCTTACTTTTAGAAGAAAGTAAAAAATACAGTATGAGTTTTGACTGTCTTACAAAGATAGTATGATGACTATACACAAATGAGAATATATGATAGGTGAATACTTACATATTGTATTTATGAAATAAAGACTTGATATAAATTATATCATCCTGTTCCTCTGGTTCTTTTTTCTTTGCCCCAGTTAATTGGCAATGTTTATGTACCCACTGTATTATGAACTTGAAATTATTTTTTCCTCTTTATTTTCACACTTGTTACTTCCATTCAAATTTTTGTAATCAAGATTATTACTACTAAATATTGATAACCTCATAGATGATATTTCTGTCCTATCTCTATCCTAGCTAAAAACATATGCATTGCTGTCAAACATTCAATGACTTTCTCTTACCTACTCTTACCAAAAAAAATCAGTGTGAACTTTTCTGCCTATATTTCTGGAGCTTCCATAAGATGAACTTGGCCATCAAACCCAGTCCTATTAAGATTATGCTCTTAGGCCTGGTGCAGTGATTCACACCTGTAACCCCAGCACTCTGGGAAGCAGACATAAGAGGATTGCTTGAGCCCAAGGGTTTGAGACGAACCTGGGCAACTTGGCAAGACCTCATCTCTACAATAAGTCAAAAAATTAGCCAGGCGTGGTGGCTTGTGCTTGTAGTCCCAGCTATTTGGAAGACTTAGGTGGAAGGATGGGCTGAGCCCAGCAAATCGAGGCTGTGGTGGCTATGAGCATGTTACTGCACTCCAGCCTGGGTAGCAGAGTGATACTCTGACTCAAAAAAAAAAAGGCTATGCGCTTTGTCCTTTTTACCACTCACTGTTCCATACCATCCTCTATATAGCTATTGCAGTAACTAGCTCATTCCTGCTCTTATGCTTTTCTTTTCATTGTTCTCCATTTCTTGAATGTCATCGTTTTTTATGCCCAACTTAACTACATCTCTTCTATGAAAACATATCTGAATGTACTAATTTCCTATCTCTTATCACCTTTGACAATAGTGTAGTTACAGTATATTTATAGTCTCATTTTTTTCTGTTTATCAGTCTTGACTTAAGGAAGAAGCTATGCTATACCAGTAACAATCCAGAGCAAGCACATATATGTTAACCAGTTTCTTTGTAAAATTATTCCATTAATAATTAGAACTATTTTATTGATCAAGCATTCTTTACCATATGTTTTTCTGGGTGTTTTATGTGCATTATGCAATTTATTTCTCACAGGACCTTTATAAGGTCAATTTTCTTTGTCCCTGAAATTACATATTAAGGAATTGTGGCTCAGAGAATTTGCCCAAGGTCATATGACTTAGAGCTGGAATTAAAATTCAGGTCTGCTTATGTCCAAAGCACGTGCTTTTTAACTACTCCACTAGAAGTAGAAATCATGGGTCTTGAAGGAGCTTAAAATACTGAGAAGACAAAAATTCAGGCTATAGAGTAATTGGATACAAATATGCAAGTTGCTTATATGTACAAGTATAAACATTTATAAACACTAAGTACCAGGAAGACATGAAGTGATCAAGAATACATTACAGCCTAACCCTATGTGATTATTTTCCTAAAGAAGGTATAGGGATAGGGAAAGTGAAAGGGAATACAAATGCAATATTTTAAGTAGTACAAAGACTAGACCTAAAACGCTGAGCCGTTGTGGAGTTTTAGAGATCACAACAAATCTCTAACACATTAGCATCAAGGTAAAAATCAAGTTATTCTGTAAGGCTAAAATACTGTGAGTCTGCTTAATGAAGTTAGTGCTCTCTTTCAACTCGGCCTTTTATGTTTAGTGTCTCTCAATTTGTTTCTCATGTTTAGAACAACTTCAGTGCTTTTCATAAAAGAGTATTTATCGTAATACATTTTATATTTAACTTTAGGTTTTATCTGTTTTCCTTAGTTATTCTTTAAAGAAAGATGATAACCAGGTTGTTTTAATATGTATATATATATATACATACATTCACACACACACACAATACACACACACACACACACACGTAGCATAAGTGAGTTATATAGTTCACAGGATGCTTGTTACTTCAGGTGGTCTTCCAATCATCACTAGATTCCATCCCCCTTCCCTCTCAAAAAGGTCAACCAATGGTTCTGTGACTGTAGACCTCTCTCAGTGCAGACACCTGTTATTAGTCTAGATTTTGCATCAAGTACATGTGACAAATGAAAGAAATTATTAATCATTTCTTGACTTCTTTATTTTAAAATCAGGACCCACACAAATTTTAATGGATAGAAAAAGAATACTAATTTTTTTAAAGATTGAATTTAAAAAAATAAAATAAAATAAAAATTGAATTAAAATAAGTCACAGCAGCACATTTTCTTATAAGTTGTTTACTCTTGTGTATACTGTATAGCTAAGTAGAAGAATTAGTGGCAGTTTCTTTACATTTACTGAAATTTCTTATTAATTTGTGAATGGATAAATTAGGATCCAGCAGTATTAAAATTCCTGGCTGATCTTATCTGTGCAAACTCAAAATGTGCTAGATTCTTTAGAACTTGAGGTTCTTTTTTGTCTCTCTACTATTATGTATATTTTAGGAAAACATATATTTGATGCATATTAAAGTGTGTTGGAAATAGATAATTCCTGGTCTTACTTTCATACGTTGGCAAACCAGGAAAATTTGATCTGGTTGTAGAAAATGCAATGATGTGGGAATAGTGGAAAATTGATCACAGTTGGGGAAGAGTAATTCTAAAATTTGTCCCCTTGCATAGAAATCAAATAATGAGGAAGGGAATCTGAGAGATTGGGGGAAAGAAAAGCTTCCTAAAATTAACTGTACTCTAACTGAATAGTAGGCTAATAAAATTATCTCAGATTACTTTAGGTCTCTGTATTCTGTTGAATTATCATCTCAGATTACTTTAGGTCTCTGTATTCTGTTGAAATACCAGCAAGATAGATGATATTATACTGTTATTATAGGAATGTTATTGAGTTTAATTGAATCTACCTCTTTTACAAATTTTTCCTCCCTTTCAACTCAAAATCATTTCTTAGGACAATTTAACTCAGATAAACCTTAATTCCATTTAAAAGGTTAAAAATAATGCATTTATTTGAATGAGGGAAGGATGTATATGAATGTTTATTCCAAGTATGTATCATCTCAAACCTTTAAATTCAACAAAGTGTTATAGAATTTTCATACTTGTATTTTGAATAGTGGCTTTTAAATTTCTTTAGAGGTTGCAAATCTATCTGTAGTGACTAATATTTAAACATTGAATCACCTTTAATGAATGATTGATTAAGTTATTTAAATATCTAAATAACAACCAATAATTTTTTTATTTAATAATTTTTAACTATTATGAAATAATTGTTTAAGAATCAAAATTAGGGGCAACCCCCTCACGTCCCATCCCACTGTGGGAGCTTCTCTGTCCTCTCTAAATTCTGCTTTCTCACTTAAAAAACATAAAAAGAATCAAAATTAAATTTTGAATAACTGTTTTGTTCACATTTTTAAACCTGCATATGTCTTATGTCTTTAGTAATTATGAAACAATCTCACTTTTAGTGTATACCAAATCAGTAACAGGAATTGTTATTTTCTAGTAATAATTTGCAAAGACACAAATACAATATGAAATTTGTAAAATTAGATTACCTAACTAGTTTGTGAAAATACATAGATTTTTAAAATCAGTATTAGTACATGTATTCTGCAGGGCAAATTTTTAATTTGCAAAGTGGTGTCTTAGGATAATGGGTTATTTTCTTAGAGACTTTATAAGTAGTTTATAACTGTTTTTCTAGTTGCAGAATACAATATATAGATTTTCAACAAAGGTGTGGAAAATAAACCAATTTGATAGATTTGTTTTGGGTTTTTTTTTTAGTAAACTCCCTAGTCCTCGTTTTTTAAATGAATTATCTTTTTAATGTCTATGTAATCGAAAATAAGAATTCTTATCCTTTCTTCTGACCAACTAGAATAAGAAAAACATATAAGCCGGGTTCGGTGGCTCTACCTGCAATCCCAGCGCTTTGGGAGGCTGAGGTGAGTGGATTGCCTGAGCCCGCGGGTTCGAGACCCGCCCGGGCAACTTGGCGAGACCTCATCTCTACAATAAATCAAAAAATTACCGGGTGTGGTAGCGCATGCCTGTAGTTCCCGCTACTTGGAAGGCTGAGGCGGAAGGATCGCCCGGACCAGCAGGTAGAGGCTGCGGGGGCCGGGAGCGGCCACTGCACTCCAGTCTGGGCGACAGTGAGACCCCAACTCAAAAAAAAAAAAAAAAGGGAAAAGAAAAAATTATATATAATCATTCCAACACAAAAAACCTTATGGGAAAAATTTATTTATAATTATTCCAACACAAAAAGCCTTATGATTGTTCAATCATTACATTCCTCTGGTTTTTCAGTCTTTTTTTTTTTTTAGCTGGAGTCTCACTCCGTCGTCCAGACTGGAGTGCAGTGGCCGGTCCCAGCCACCGCAGCCTCGACCTGCTGGGCTCCGGCGATCCTTCCTCCTCATCCTTCCGAGTAGCCGGAATTACAGGCGCGCGCTACCACGCCTGGCTGATTTTTTGATTTATTGTAGATATGAGGTCTCGCCAAGTTGCCCAGGCGGGTCTCGAACAATCCACTCACCTCGGCCTCCCAAAGCGCGTGATTACAGGCTGAGCCACTGTTTTTTAGTCTTCCTCTGGAACATTTTTCACATTACTTTGCATAAAAAATAAGCCACAATTTTAATGTCTTGTTTTTATTTTGGTTATAGTTATCTAGAAACTGTGTGTGTTTTCATGTAAATATGTACTGTTTTCAGTTTTTATCATTCAATTTGTAGAAAGACCCCACTTATCACTTGACTTGTCCCACTATGGCGTATTTTGAGCAAATTTTATCATTTGAAATTTCTCTTTTAGAAAGACATAAAGATAATCCAGATAATTATTTCACAGTACTACTTGAGAGTTTTCTCTTTAATATCAGTCATTCCATTATGGATATTCTAGCTTGCATAGTAAAAGCTATCCATGGAGTCTCAAGACAAATGAGAAACTGGAAATCGGGATATGTGTGTATGTTTATATGCATATGTATATATGTATATATATGTATGTGTGTGTGTGTATATATATATATATACACACATACATATATATATTTAATAACTGTTTTCTTACCCAGATTTTTAAACTATTAAAAAAATGTTAAATGAAGGTGAAGAGAGGATTTTTTAATCCAAATATTTGATGTGGTTATTTGAATCTAAAGCAGTCTCTTTATTTTAGGATACTCTGTCATATGGCAATTATTATCAAAGTAAATTTTTTAAATTTATTAATAACTTGGAAGAACTTTAACTGCTTATTTAGTAAGAATTATTAAGTGATGGTTAGTAGAAGAGTGTGTGTTTTAGACAGTATTCTTTAAAATCCTAATCCTCAAGATAATTTGAGATTTGCCTGTGTTTATATATCATGAAGTAAAGTGAAGTTCTGGCAAGCATCCAGTTAATTTTTATCAATATAGGTAGACTCACTGGATACAGTTTCTCAGCTACTTTCCTTCCATTGCCCCCAATACCTTTTCCATATTTCTACACAACTAATGCTCAGAAAAATTCTTTCAAGTGCCCATTTCAACAGGTCAAAGAACGAGGTATACAAGACTTGAATGAGTACGGATAGTAGGAAAATTACTGTGTCTATGAAGTTGCATTATTTTGTAACACACTGTGTACATTTAAAGTAGAGCATAAAGAACTCCTGACCAAATAATATAATATACTTACCTTCCATAGACATTAGAAAAGAGTAAATATGGATGACTTATTTGCTTTGAGTCCCTGGGCATACTGAAGCTGAAATCACTTACATGTGGTATTTGTCATCTCTTCTGGATAAATAAATTATGAAAGTTAAGGTGAAAGCTACTTTCTTTAAATAGTCCAGGGCACTAAACAAAAATACTCCTAGGAAAAATACCACATGTGAATATAGGTCATTTCTTAAAGGTGCATTTATTTACTATTCACAATCTTTTATTCCCCCCTTCTTTCTTTTTCTTCTGTAGCAGTTATATGCTGCCCAGCTAGCTGCAATGCAGGTATCTCCAGGAGGGAAGCTCCCAGGCATACCCCAAGGCAACCTTGGTGCTGCTGTATCTCCTACCAGCATTCACACAGACAAGAGCACAAACAGCCCACCACCCAAAAGCAAGGTACCCTTTTGAAGAAGCTACCTGTCTTGCTGCTTAAAGTTTTACTTTTTATTCAATGGTATTTATTAAATGTTTATTATATGCCAGCAACTAGGTTAAACTCTGGGTATACAAGGAGGTAAGAGTCATTAGGGGCAGTAGGTGTGCATGTAAATTTACCTACATACATTTAATCATTCATTTATTCCTTTATTCATTACACATGTATTGATAGCTGTTGGAGAAAATGTGAGTGATAAAAAGGTTTATCAGATGACTAGCTTATTCCCAAGAAGCTTACAGTTTTATAAAATAGATATTTATAAAAATAGTCAAATAGCCATACTCTACAATATAAAACAATACATTTTATAATGAGTTACAAATAAAGTAACTTGGAAATTATATTAGGAGGAAAAGATTACCTTCAGCGAGCAATTCTGGCAAGAATTTGCCAAAAAAGGGACAACCTTAAAGTGTGAGTAGGATTAGAACATACTGAAAATCTTTTTTTTTTAATATCAATAGCTGTTGTAATGTGGTATAGTGTAGATATAATTTTAGATATATCACCCACCCAATGACATTTCAATGTAAAGAAATGAAGATAATAGTGTTAGAAATAAGACTGCTTAGAAATAGTTTTGTTTTGGGAGCTAAGGAAACATTTCCTGAGACCACATGGAAAAGGATAAAGGGAGAGTCAAACAATGTATATTTCTTGGCCTAAAAGGAGAGAGAAGCAGAAAAATTGATATGAAATCTTTTCGTATTTGTTAAGATCTTACTTAGATGATATTACTATATTAAGCTTTGTATGAAAGAAGCAAGAAGAGTAATCATAAAGTGGTATTCCCTGAGATTACTCAGGAAAATAACCATAAATATTTTGACTCTGTTAAAAAACGTTAAGTAGAAAACTGAGACACAGTCAATTTACCTTCAAAATAACTTTTTTTTCCTGAATTACCTAGAAAATTGCTTCTGTTCTCAGTCCCACGAATGCCATGTTGAAATGTCTAAAAAGCAACAGGATAAGATACACAATAATTGAGAGAAATACACATATAAAAGGATTAGAAAGTATTGAAAGAGAACAAATTTTAAAAATTAAAATATATATATATTTGTCCAGTGTCCTAGTGGCTCTACAGGATGTCATTCACAGTTATTATATTACTTCAGAGAAGTGAATCAGGATCATTCACTGGAAAAGGACATGCCAACCTCCATCTTCCTAGAACTCCCTAGTCCTCTTCCATATTATTAAGAGAGAAAATACCTTTGGGAATATAACTTAACCTGGACAGGGACCCTAGACCATAATTCACCAGCAAAATGTACAAATGTATAGTGAAAAATATTGTATACAATAATGACATTCGGGAGTATACCTATACCACTTTTAAGATCTATTACAGGTGTTTAATGGACCTTGCTGCTCTGTGCTTAATATAAATCTAAGGCCTAGTCTGCTTTTCCTTATAATTACAGAAGCATGTACATTTTTAAAACTTGTTAATAATTTTAATATTTATTAAATAGAATTTAAGTTTAAAGCAGTGATACTTTGGTGTCTCCATTGCCCCGCAGTTTTAATGTATTACATGCATAAACAAAACAAAAATATGTAACTTTGAGTAAAATAAATAGCTGTAGCAGCGTAGTTATATACAGATACCTCTGTGAGTTAAAATTCTCTGTTTTTTCTCTCAATTTATTGATGTGATTTTACATCATGTTTCATAACGATGCTTTACATCTGGACATTTCATTTTATGATTTTAGGGTATACAGTTCACTTTTAAGTAACTAATATAGACTTTTTTCTTACCCCTAAAATAACTTTTTATTACTGAGATCATCTTACCAAATGCTTATACAAATAATCATGAAACTTTTGATGTTAGTCAGCCTCATCCATTAATGCATCTATTCATTTGTCCATCCATCCATTCATTCATTCATTCATTCATCCATTCAAATGTTTATTGAGCAACTGCTACAATTCTTTCTTAGGTAACCATGGCAAATGCTTAAGTGACTGAAGGTTTGCTTTGCTAAGATTAGGAAACTGTGTTATGACCTATATGGTTCTATATACTCATAGACCTTTACAGTCTTCATGCAAAAAGACTAGTTATTTCAGTAATGTCAGAATTAACCACATCCTATGGTTTTGTATACTTCTGTTTGTTTAATACTAGTGAAAAAGTAGTCATGATTTTATATAATTTAAAAATATATTTAACAGTTCATCTTTGAATTCAGTTACTTTTTGAAAATTAGCCTTTATGAATTTTCTATCATATAAAGTTTAAGAAAACAGTGGGTGTTGTATTTCTTTCCATCTGTTATTATTATAAAATACACAAAGGTTTAACCAAGAATAAAGTGCCTTTTTTTAAGCAACAACAATTTAATAAAAATATGTCCTTTCTTTGCTCAGTGTCTTCCAGCATACTGTCTATAACCACTCTTACTGTCAGAAAAGATTGCTTAAATGTGCTTATGTTTTACCACAGCAGTTAAATGTGGTGAGTTAAAAATAGCCACACTAATAAATATCACCATTGTCATTTTAATGAAGAACATGGCCAAAAAATACAACAAACAGTAAATAAATAGGACCCATTACAATACATGAATTTACTTTCTTGTAGACATTTATACATTGCATAATAAACATTTTGACTTCACAAAGCTATTTTATTCACGTATAATAGGTGTCATTTATTATCATATTTATGTTTTTAAACAATCAATTATTAGTGTCTTGAGGGTATTTTCTGTGTGTTTTATAGGCCAATTTTCTTGTCTATCTTACTATAAAATAGAATTATTTTATTAAAGGACTTTGTGTTATCTACATACCTTCCTGGCATAAACCAAATTAATGGTTCCAGTGAAAAGTGCATTTGCAGTTTGGAACAATGAAATCCAGGTGATGGTGTAAGGGCAGTGATCTTATTGACGGCTGTCAAAATTCAACCATGTTCTCTGAGTTTTATTGCTTGCCCTTCTTCCTGGGTGTGTTGCTGCCTTTGACTCAGAACTCTAGAAAAGGACACAAACAAAACTTATTTGCAATTTGCAAAAAAATGGAAGGGGGGAATCCAAAGGAGGGGGGGCTCCAAAAGACTGTAAAATTGTGCAGCATGAGTCCTCTGATGCATGCTGTTTTCAATCTGCTGTGTGCCAGTTGGAGGCTTGGGGAGTGTGTGCGCGAGAGAGAAAGGGTAATGCTGAGAAATGATAGAGTGACTGTGACCTCCAAGCTCAGCCTGGAAATCCAAGACATTGATTTCACTTAGCATTCCTGCTGAGAAATCTGGCGGAGTTCAGTTGTAATAAAAGAACAAGATTCTGTTCTAATGGTAATGGCGTATGACAGACATATCACTTTGTCTGTCCTCAGCACCGGAGAGAAGAGAATTGGAGAAAGGTCACCTGACCTGCCTGTGGTGTTGTAGGGAGTGCTGTACTGAGCTTTGAACTGCCGCCTAGGAGCATAATTATTTATAATATTAAATGATAAAGAAACCTTTAGAGGACTCACAGTGAACCTCTAAAACTGCACACGGAATTGTGTACTATAAATGTGAAAACACGAAAAGAAATCTGGTCTATTCAAAATCTGCATTCAAGAACATGCATAGCATTGCTTGTTAAGTTACAGGTCCTTGAACTTACTGTTTGTGACCTGTTTGCATTAATGCCTGGCATATTGTCATTGGTTAATTTTTCTTTTTTTAATGTCTTGGTTTTATTTGTCACAAACCAAATATATTTATATTTTCCCCCCATAGTCTATCTTGCCAAAGACTATATGATAGAGAATTAAAACCATTGGCAGGTTCTAAAAATTTCTCAGCTGTTAAAACAAAATATTTCTAAATACATGTAGACTTATCTCTTTAGCAATTATTTCATTTCCCCCCTAGGATCCTATTCCAAAACTATTTTTTCATCGACCAATAAAAGTAAATACATTTAGCTCTTCAAAGATATTATCCTAGTTCTTGTGTGTCCTCACAGCTGAGTTTATGACTAAATGTTGGTAAATAAGTCTGAATGAAAGTATGAAATCTTTAACCTTTGTGCATGAGAGGTCCTGTTTAATGAAAATGTATAAGATAATTCTACCTTCTCTTATGAAAGAAAATTATTTGATTAAGGTATTCTTGAGCAGTATTGGTGTTTGAATTACATATGCAATGATGTTACTTTGAATCTGTTATATATCTTAACAGATGTTTTAATTTATCTGCTTATTACTTAACATTCTGTCACAGGATGGACCAATATGCAATGCATTCAGCAACTCTCATTTTTGTACTACATATTTCTTTATTTAAATAATTTTCCACATATTTGGTTGCAGTCTTTTAAGAGCCTAGACAGTCTTTGTTGCATAATAGTAATTTTTTTCTAAGAGTAAATTACTTCTTTCTAAATGTTATAGATTCAAAATCTGGCCTAAACCAGTTGCCTTGGGAGGAGTATTTAGACTCAGTTTCACACACAACTTACACAATTGTTGATTGTGAATAGGCTTATAACTCCATGCTATCAAGAACTCCTCATATGTAATAAGAGTGCTAAACACCTGAACCTCACATTTTAAGTGGTCTTCCTTTGTAAAAGTAGCCACCTCTTGGGAAAATTCTAAGGGCAACTTGTAAATACTACTAAGTGTCCCTTGGTATTTGATGCAGATTTATATATTGCCTGTAGCAACCAAGAACAGTTAGTTTGAAAAGCTGATGACAAGAGAGAATTCCTGGGTGCTTTTCTTTTAACCTTGCTATGACCCTAGTCATACCCCTAGTCACAGTTGTATCTCTGTCAATGGCAAGAGCACACAGATTGTCCGAATCAATTTTTTGTTCTTTTCGAATACTTCTGGCAGTGATGTTTCCATTTGCTCAGCAGTAGCACCTGTGAGTTATGACAAGGAAAAGAAATGTTTCTCTGACAAGCCAGAAATGGCCCTAACCAGCTGACCGGCACAATCAGATTTTTTGAGCTGCAGTATCCTTATAATATTGCTTCAAAGTCAGAAGCAAGAACTGGAACTTTATTGTGATCTGATTTTCTTTCAAAGGCACAGTAATGAAGCTTTTTTCTGACTTGGTAGCCATGTGCTTGTGTTAGTAATATCTACTCTGCCAATGATGCCTATTAGAGCACCTATTTTTTGCTATAATGGTACCAATCACATAGTTTCATGCTATCAAGTAAGCATTGTATCAATACACACTGATCAGCAGGGTAGAATTTTGTAGTTTAATACTACGAGTCACAAATTGTGGTATCCATACACACAAGAGTACTTGGCAATATGCTGGTTATGCAAGAAATCAGAGGATAATCAAGATTGATCTTGATTGAGGATTAGCTCTCACAAGAGATTTGGGAAATGAAGGCTTTTTTTTTTTTTTTTTTTTGGTAATTTGAGAGAGTGTTTTATAATGCCAAGTGAGGAGGAAAGCACAATAAAAAAGTACACATACAGTATAACCACAACCCAGTCTAACCACCAACCAACACAAACTATAAGAACAATATTTTAAATATTATGACAAGAATTATCCTTTAAACATAAAGCATAAAACATCAAAGTGATTTCATGAGTTTGAAACGGACTAGGAAATGCTAAGTTCTCCACAGGGATATTTCCATGATGAAAAGTTTGAAAAGCACTGCTCAATATAACTACAGTCTCATTTAATGTTTTTCACTTTTCATCTGACCATGAAAAATTTTAAGTAGTAATTGTTTCTACAAGTGTTATTTTCAATATGTAAAAGTCCCTAGAATCCTACTATTTGACTTATTAACAGAGCTTTTCAGGTCAAGATCTCAAATCATCAATATTTACTACACAGGGCTAGAACTAGTTTCTGAATGTAGTATCTCTAAGTAATACACGATACTGAAATTGTATTAATAAAAGAAGAACTGCCATTTATCTCTGTATGTTAGCATCAAATAAAATCATGGATTCATCCTAAAACTGTTGGGCCTTGTATTTTGTAGATTCCAATTCTCCTATGACTTCAGAAAAGAACGGAGTGCTAGGCTCAGTTAATTATAACCACATTCAAATTGATCATTTTCTATTCTTAAGCTTTGAACACTATCTGGCATATCACTTAAATGCTAGGATCTCCCTAATATGTTGCTCTGTACAGCTGCTCTGTGCTGTGCTGAATAACTGTTGAATGCCCCTTTCTCCCGTGTATTTCAGTATCTGGGAAACAACTGTTTTGTTAGCCTTTGAGATGTGATATGGATGTGTCATACTCAAGAGGTGAATTCATTTAAGAAGAATCACCCCATAGAGCTAAACTGTAAATGTGGCCCATTATCATTATCATCACTTCCTGGGTGGGACATATTTACGGTGGATATAACATAGTTGCTCTGTCATTTTGAATAAAACAGTTTTCTTTTTGTGGTCCCATGTTGCTAAACGGAAATATGTTAAATGAAGTGTTATCAACAGAACCCCTGTGATGAGCCTCCTCCTTTTCTTTTCATCTGTATTCAGTTGATGGAAATCTCAAACAGCTAGGTACTTAAACAGAGGCTTTTCAGAGCTCTGTGATATTAAATGTCCAAATAGGTCATTAGGCAATATATTCTTGTGACTCAGAAAGTAGGGGGTTGGTCACATTTGTACCATAAAAACAATAAAAATTATGAAACAAAGAGATAAACTAGTTTTAATCTCAGCATTTAAAAAGAGCAAAGTATACAGAGGGATTTAGGTAATGTCCTTTAAATTCTACTTGCCCAGGCTATCGTTCCCTGTACACTGATTTTGTTTTGACAAGCATCTGTCTTGCACACACAGCATGATGAGCCATGTCAGAGCTTTTCAATAATACAAACCAGGAGGAAAGAAGAGGATGTTGCGCAGGTGCAGACACAGGAAGATCCACAGAATTATGTTTTTTTTTCAGGAAAAGTTGCGCTCTAAAATAGGTTCAACTCAAACTATATCCACTGTCTAAAAATCTATATGTGTAAAGCATCATAATCTAAAATCAGGCTGTTAAAACCTAAATCATTTAGGGAAGAAAAAAATAGAACAGTATAAAATTGTGTCTTACATAGGCATATCTAGTACAACCTCAGTGACCATCATAGCTAAAAATGCTAAGTCATTATGTTAAAGTCTAAGAAAGCAAATTGCATTTCTGTAGTTATACTTCCTTTTGAGGAATCATTTATAAATTTGATTTCCTAAAACAGTTAAAATCCTTTATTTTCTATGCTAAATTATTGATCAGTGCCTTGTTGAAACTGATAATTGACCCTTTTTAATCACTTTAGCTCTTAGCTGTACTGGATACCTTTGAATTGAGGCTTGAAATGTGAAACCCGGAAACACTATTCCAAACCTCAGAGTTCATTCTCTCTTTCTGTTAATTAAATATATGCTGCTTACACATTCTTTCTTAATCATAAAATAGGAAGAATTTTCATGGTCTCTCTTGCAATGATGCCCCAAAAATATGTTTGTTTGGAAAATGACAACAAATACTAATTTCTTATTTAGACTGATGGAAAATAGTATATATGCATATCTATTCATTAGATTTTATCTAGATTTTTCTGTAAGAGAACAAAGAATTCTATTATTATTTTTAAACATTATAAAATAAAGAGTGGGGAAAAAAATAATACGGTAACTAAACAGAGGTAGATGTGAGTCAAAAATAGAGATATATAACATTCTAAACAAGACAAGTTCAAAATGCAAAGTATTCAAAGTTTCATTTATTTTACAAAATGTTTGAAATAACTTTTTATAGAGTTAAGGAATCTTAAGTCAGAAGAAAGTCCAGAAGGTAATCAGTTCACATCCAGTAACCCAGTCACAAGGTCACTTTGCCTCTGCCTAGAGTCCTACAATGTCAGGAAGCCCACCACTTCATGAGATGCCATTATTTTATTGAGAATAGCAATATCACAATGCTTTTATTTAAACAGAACTGAAAGCAGCTTTCCAGGATGTTTTCTTGTGGTTCCACTGAATGACAATTGTATTTGTTAGTACTCTTTCAGTTGCAGGTGATAAAAAAAGGAAGTATATTCAGTCATATTTTAAAAAAATTATTCTGATTCAGATGTGGTTTCATCAAAAGCCTAAACAATATTATATGGAATTGGTTTGTATCTCTTAGCTCTGCTTTTAGTTCACTGGAACCTTGAACTCCTAGGCCAAGAGACCCTCTCGCTTCAGGAGAATAGCTAGTAGTCACCACACTCCGATAATTTTTTTAAAACATTTTAGTAGAGATGAAATGTCACTGTGTTGCCCAGGTCTGGAGTTATCCTTCTGGATCTGGTTATGCAAAAATATAGCAGCAGGGCCTTTGGAGACTAAAATTTGCACATATGCAACTGTTCACTGGCCTCTGTCTGATGAGACCCCTCGGGCTTGTACCCAAATGCAAACCCACCAAAACACTTGCCTCTCCTCTTCAGAGCAAGCACACACATCCTGACCCCTGACACCTACGTTCCCAAACCTCTCAGTCAATACTCAAGTATAGAGCACACACACCTCTGCCTCTTAAAGCACCAGGATTTCATCCTTAAAAGGACTGTCCCTTTTTAGGTTTCTCTAGCCCCCTATTCTTTCATCTACCATTCAGTGATATAACATGTATTAATGTATTTCTATGACAAGTTTAGTTCAAGATAGTAGAACTACAGTTATAAACAAAACATTTTTTTTTCCTCTCGAGAGTATGCAATCTAAAGGGAAGAGGCAAACTATGAACAATTAAACAAATAGATAATTTTATATATGGTAAGTGCTATGAAGATAAAACATGATCAAATATAGAGTGTTGGGAACAAAGGAAAGGTTCTTCTAGAGATAGAGCTTTAAGGGAAGCCCTCTCTGAGATCAAAGTCATGAAAAGGAAGACACTTTTAAAGGCCTGAGGAAAGAATGTTCTGAACAGGAGTAACAGCAATTGTGAAGACCCTAATATGTGAACGAGATTGTTGAACTCAAGGTTTAGAGAAACGACTGAGGTAGCAGAGGTGCAGTGAACATGAGGGTTGAGGAATGAGGTTAGAAAATGAGAAAGACCAGATTATATAGGATTTTTAAGAACTTTGCATTATATTCTAAATGTATTCGCTTTTAAAGAGAAACGATGTCTTTTCCATCTGTCACAGAACTTATCAAACTGTTGTGATTATGTACTATTTACTGTCTTCTTTTCCTAGGGTATTATTTCTTTACAGCACAGGAAATTTTTTTCTTTTAGCCCCTGAGCCAATTAATTTATATTTTAAGTACTTTAACAGTGTTTTCTTAGAAACATTCTGGAATTTGACATAACCTGGACATTGCAATAGAAAGACAAGATCATTTAATTCAACAAAAATCTATTAATTACCTATGATGTGTCATAGTCCTGGGACCTAAAGATAGTGGTGAACAGTATAGATAGATATCTGTGGTCATGTAGCACAATCAATATATATAGTGAGGCATATGGAAAGGGATACAGACAGAAAGAGACAATCAGATACAGCTTAAGAAGGGCAGCAAGTAAGAACAAAGAGTGTAAATTCAACCTACAATATTTGTCAGGGTTTTTTTTTTTCCAGATTCACTTACTTTAACAGGAGTTTTTCACCTGCTAAGAAAACACACAATTGATAGTATCTGTCACCACCTATATGAAGCAAATTACAAGGTCAGGTTTTTAGAGTGCTATTTTAGTAGTAACATTGACAAGAATATTGATTTTAAAATAATCACCTTTAAAAACTATAATTACTTTATACTAGTGCTCATAAGAGTTTTGGAGCTCTAGTTTTAGTTAATGTCTTTTGAGCAGGTTAATAAGTCACATAAGGAAAAAAAACCCTAATTTCTGATTAATCTTATTTTTGTTTTAGTTTTTTTATTATTTTTTATTTTTGCCCAAACTTTAGAACCCACTATGATTTCAGCAGATCTTCCAGATCCAACAGATTTTTAGCTATCTCCAAAAAATATTAGTGAAAAATGTGCAGTAATCTTAAAACAACTGAAATAAGGTAGTTTTAAAATGATGAATAGCATCATTTTCATCAAGATAAATTTACAATCTCCTATATTATTTTTGAGAAAACAAGTTTCTTTCAAAGCATTTATTTCCCTCTCTCCCTCACTCCTTTTCTTCCTCCTTTTCGCCTCTTTTTAAATTTTCTCTCCTTCCCTCTCACCCTTCTTTCTTCCCCTCTTAAAGTTAATATAAGCTTTTTAAAAGTCACGCCTCATGTCATACAAGCATGCAATACCACCCACCTAAAACAACACTAAACACCAAAAATTTCTGTAAATGTTCTCTAAAACTTCTGTGAACAAGGTGATTATTTTCTTGGTTAAAACAATTCATTATGTAATTTATTTAAATATGTATTTTCATAATGCACTTGTTATTCAACATATATTGCTGTCATGGTGTTTATATACAAAGATATACTAATACATCAGTGTTCTTGCATCAATTTCCATAAAGTGTAATTCTCTTTAGTCCCGTTTTCATTTTCATTCATATACATACAATATAAAAGTGGCATTAATTGCACAAAGTTAATTTATGGAGAGATGAAGACTATTTTAATCCAGAGCCTGCCCCAAAATTTATAAGATAATGAGTTTCCCCAGCATCATTCAGTTTTTCATTACTGCTAATAATCAACAGCAGAATACAGTCATTCTTAATTATGTTTTTTAAAACAAAGACCAGAAATTATATGACTTAATTAGAATTAAATGTGAGGGGAAAAAAAGTTTTCAACAGATGCAGTTTACTCTAACGGTGAATTGTTGTTTAGCATCTGATTAATATGATCAGAGGAATTTGTAGGCACATATTCCTTATCTCATGTATTGTGAAGTTTGAGAACGTAAGAAACAGAATACCTGTCTGAAATACAGAATCACTTTTTTTTAGGAAATAGGAAATAATTTTATAACTCTTTAAATTGAAAATATATTTAAAATTTTGCCTTTACTAAGAATGTTGCTCATTTAAATTTCAAGCTTATTGAGTTTGAAATATGCATTCTTAATGGCTCAGAATGATTGAATATTACTAAAAACCTGATTATCAGACTGCTTCTTGAAAGCAACTTGCCTACAAAAATAAAAGTTTCTAGAACAGCTAGAAATTTCCCTAAGCTTGAGTCACGTATACCTAAGGTTGTCATGGGATAAATATGTCCCTTTTCTTGTCCTGAACTTCCTTGTGGATAATATCATTGGATACTTCTTAGAATTATACTCTCTCCTTTGTGAGCCGCAGGACTTAAATTGCAATATCCCACAACTTTTAGCAGTTGCATTTTCAATTGTGGCCTAGTTGATTCCACTGGAGACTTTTTCAGTACCCCAAAGTTTAAGAAATATCTTCTATGATTTTGATTTTTCAATAAGATAAAGATGAAATCTCTTCATTTGTAGAAAACAAAACAACATCAATAAGGGAAACTGATATCAAACCAGGCAAAGTTGCAACAAAAGGGAGGCCCGAATTTTACCTGTACAATGATGACCATTTGTATACCTAATCCTGAATTGTACCACACATCTTTAAAATAAAATTAAAAAGTTAAAAAAGAGCTCTCTGTGAAAACAGAAAAAAGAAAAAGAAAGAAAACAAAGACCAGAATTTTCATATTTCAGGTCTTACATAATCAAAATAATATGATGGAAAAACATGCATATGCACATAGATAAGAATTTATTTTCCCTCAAATTCTTTGGCAATACCAAAAAGGCTAATAACTTCATTTTCATAAAACCACAAATTATATTTTATTAAAGCTCTGTTGTAGTGCTTTGCAAGACCAGTTATCATTTTTTGATTCTGTAAGACTTTCGTGTAAATTTTGCCTTTTGAGAACAAGGAATCTTATTTTTCCTAGTTTATTATGCAATTAGAGCTGTTATGATTTGTTGTGCAATTTTGATGACTTTTGGCAGTGTAGATATTTCATAAATAGGAGAAAAAGAAATTGAGATCAGAAATAGAAAGGATGAAATACTGCAAAAATTCTTCTCTTGTGGTATTTCCAGTAGCACTTAAAATAACATAAGAAAAAAATACTTTTGTGAAGTATGTTTTAAAAAGCATTATGACAGCAACAGAAATGTCCTTAAATAGGTACAGATTAGTGTTTTCTATACTTCTTTATGCAACTCTTTTGAGGATCAAAGTTTCATTTTAAGTCAGTGGGAGTTCAATATTCAGGTCAACCCTACGTGAATACAGGGCAAGACAAGAATTTTGGGTCAAATGATGGAATTTTTAGTGCAGTTTTCATGCAAATAGTGCTGCCATTTATCTAAAAAATAATTATTCTGATCCAATTTTAAAGGAACCTCTGGGTAATTTTTGTTTTTGCTTATCTTTTTTCTCATTAGCATTCATTTAGTTGCACTGAGCTAGAATTCTGATCCGTTTTATCTGTGACTATAAGGTATGAGCTTGCAACAAAATAAAGAAAGCTCAGTTTTAGTAGATGGATCATATTAGAACTACAACCTTTATTCATGAATTGTAAATGGCTGACCCTTAACAGCTCTCAATAAATGTGTACTAGACTGTTTGTATTAAAACAATTCAATCTTAATAATATGAATTGAACCCTAGTTATCACTGTCTGTGATAATAGTTTTCACTATGTTCGTCTTTGCAAACTTACATTTATTAATACAACACAATCAAAAAAAAACATGTATAAAGATTTTTTTAAATTCAGTCATTTGTTTTGTAGCTATTGGTAAGGTAAACTCTTAGACCTTTCATTTAACCATATTATTTTCTAGAATTTAGGCATATAAAATAAGACTTTAAGAATTTAATAAGACAAAAAGAAATATTAAAAAATTTTAAAAATATTCTGTCAAAATGTACCTGAGTTATGTTTTAAAAAGCAAGATTCACTTACAACACATAGTAAAATATAACTTGTCCTAAATGAGTTATTTTCTATTGAGTAACAAGGGATAAGAATATTTTCCTTTGGATAGAGACATGTTGTTGATCTGTTCCAAGCAATAGACTTCACATTTTTCTAGAAACAAAGCAATATGTTGTTTATGTAATTTCTTAAAAATCACGTAATGACTGTTATTCATAGATGAGGTTTCTAAGAGTTACTTTTAGAAGATGTCAAAACACCACTTATTGAGGCTTCTTCAGTAAACCTTTTGAGCACCTATAATCTGCTGGGCACTTTGGTAAGATGAAAAAGAATAATAATTAACACACTGTAATGTGTATAATGGAGAAGATGGACAAGTAAACCAACAATGAAGCTATTCAATGAATAATATGAAGGTAAGGAAGAATGTTTCTAGCATTTCATGGAGTGGATTAGGAGAATAAGCAAAAGGCTTCCAGAAGATGTGACATATAGAAGGTTTGTGAAGTAAAAAGAAACAGGCTATGCAAAGGCACACAGGTATAAAAGAGTAGAATATTAGATTTCATCTGAACTTTATGAAAAGAAATAAGTTTGACTGGAGTGCCTCTCCAAAGCTTTGGGAGTGAATTTAGGAAGAAGAATTATGTAAAGATAAAAGTATCTAAGAGATGAAGCATAACCTCCTTACCATGGCATTCTGTGATCTAGCCCTGCCTACCTCACTAGCCTAATTAATTACTTCTGTCTTTCTCCTAAACTCGTGAAATCACTTTCTTATGTATCATATTAATTTACTTTGTTTTGCCTGTATTTGTACCACTCTCTTTTTTTTCCTTTTCTTTATTTTAAAGATGTGGGCAATTCAGAGTTAGGTATACAAATGTTCATTATGCAGTTACCTTGTTGATGAGGTGTGCTCCTCCCTCCCCCACTCTACCTCTTGAAATTGCTTTTGCCCTGTTCATTTCACTTCTCTCTGTTGTGTAACACCTACCAATAAGATCCATCTAAACCATCGCTTCTGTGTAAAATTGGCTGTTCCATCACATGTCCCCCCACTGCATAGATGTTTACTTCTTGAATAGTATCGAAGCACCCTTGTAATACTTAATTGCACTTGTCTTCCCTTGTATGATTCCAAGTCCCTTGGGGGTTGTGATTATATTGTAATCATCCTTAGCACCAAACACAATCCATGTAAGCAGTGTTCTACTTCTTTCAGAACAACAAATAAATAATCAAAGGTCAGTGGCTTGGATCATTGGAAGATGGTCTAAATGTAGTATGAGCAGAATATGATTGTATGTAAGAAAAATAAATGGTATTATACTGTGCCAAAAGACTACATCCACAGAAAGATTGTGAAATTTAAAAGTAAGATTTGTCATTGTTTATCCTGTCAGTCTAGGTGAAATACACTGGATTTAGGAAATATGAGCCTTTTAATCATTGGAGAAATATTATCTATAAAGAAGCATGCATTATTTACTAGCCTTTACTGTTGTCTGAATGAAGAGTTCACCATTTTATCTCTTTTTGCCCTGAATTCTAATTGTGAAATTGGATTCTTCAAGTATCTTGAAATTAGGAAAAGTGTACCCTGAAAAACTCAGCTATATTTTGTTCAGGTATATATAAATTCTGGCATTCAGTAATATACATTAACTTTATGACTTTGTTTACCTTAAATCCATCTTTAAGTGAGTGTCCTTCTTTACATATACTGAAGAATCCAGTGCATGCTGAAATGAAAGGCACAGTCTTCCATGAATATTGTCGGGTATTGTTATGTTGTTTAATTGATAGTTCAAATAAAGTTTTAGTAGGGATAATTTTTTATCCTCTTATTTTATATGATTATCTGCTCTTTTATGCCAAACAGTCTAGCTCAGGGTTGGCAGAAAAATAGCCCATTCATGCACAGATTTATTTGTTTATATTATATATATGAATATATTATATATATATGTTTAGTCATGCATCACTTAACAACAGGGATTGTACTGATAAATGACTCATTAGGCAGTTTTGTCATTGTGCAAACTTCATAGAGTATATTTCCATAAACTTAGATGGCATAGTCTACTATACACCCAGGCTATGTAGTGCAGCCTATTACTCCTAGACTGTAAGCCTGTACAGCTTGTTACTCTACTGAATACCATAGGCAACCTTGACACAATGATATTTATGTATCTGCACGTGCCTAAATATAGAAATTTTTTTATTTTTATTGGCAATAAAAATATGGTATTATCATCTTACAGGACTACCATCATATATGCAGTCTGTCATTGACTGAAATGTTGGTGATGCTATGCAATGCATGACCATATATTTGTATAAATACATATAAGTGTCTCTGTATATGTATATATGTGTATATATATTCCATCTCCTATTACAGCAATCAAGATATGCTATGCAGTACATGGCTATATATATATATACACACACATATATGTGTCTCTGTGTATATGTATGTATGTATGTATATATTCCATCTCATATTCAGTAATCAAGAATACAGATTCATTTTATTTGGCAATCTAATGAACCAAAACAACATTCAAAATAAAATCAAACATAAGGCAAATACACTCATTCTTCCTTTTTACTGCAGTCTAGAAGTTATGATCAAAACTCTTCTCTAATGATGTCATTACAACTGTTATATAAAATATTTTATGCAGTCCAGACTGTAAAATGTATTATTATTTTAATGTTATGGACTGGGAAAAATTAAACAAGAAACATTACAGCTGAGTTTCACTACACATTAATTATTTTAATTGACTGTTTCTTAAATGAATATCTGGTAAATCAATTTTGAAAGTCCTCGTGCTTCATGACATGCTTAACTCAATACAGACACTTAAGATACATTATACTGTGAGAGCTTTAATACAAATTCAGGATCATTATAATTAAATCAAACTCTTACCTGATGCTCACTTCTAAACCTTTTTACCTTTGTTTGTATTTTCTTTGACCTATACCTTGAATTTAATATTATAACATCAATAGGCAGAATATATAACCAAGCTAAGCATCTTTAAAATGTTGAGAAAAAATATTTTGTCTCTAGAGCACAACATAAAAACTAACCTTAACTGACATCCTGTATAAATAGTCATCACCCCTTGGAATTCTTTAAAGACATTGGTTCCCTCCTGGTCACTGCCATAAAGTTAAAGAATGCCTTAATGACTCTATTGAGGTTATCATTAAAATGAAGGAGATTTGCAGACATCAGCTATAAATCATTATAAAATGGCCTGTGGGTAACCTTTGACACAACTCATTCGAGATAAACCTGGGATGGATTCATGACCTTTGGTCGAGCCAGTAGGTGGGCTAAAGGTCTTTTCTATCCTCTCCTTCGTTTCTTTTCTTACAATATTAGTTCCTCTTTAAGTGACTGGGAAGGATTTGGATATTATAAATTGGCATGTGTTCTATGTGGAAACTAAATAGATCTATACAAATAATCTTGTTAAGGATGTTTATGGTGTTTAAATATTTATTCTTTTGACATAAACTTTAGATATATGAACATATTTGGAATTTGTTTATAGCTATTTGGCTAATATGTTTTATGATTTGGTGTTATAAAAATTTCTCAAGGGTTCCTACCAATATTATCCAAATTGAGCACTACAAGGTCTCTATCATATGGGGGATAAGATTTTTTTTTTTCAGAATTAAGAAATTACATTATTTCAGTTGCTTGTCTAATTTTTCAAAGAATTTATTTCTTAATGATCCTTTTCCCTGTTGGCATTTAAATGGTAGGGAAGCAGCTCTGAAAAGTTGCCTAAGCTTGCACCCCTATGTCTTGGGTCCAAGTTCCAGGCTTACTAAAATATGACAATTAGCACATCTTTGAATATTTCTAAACTCAGTTTCTTTATCTGTGAAGTGGGGCTGATGATATCTCACACTCTTGCTGTGAGAATAAAATTAGTCATAATATATGAAGGTGCTTTGTATCTGGAAAACTTTAGATATCAAGGAGTAAAGTAAATAGATTAGAAAATCAGCACTTAAGGTGAACAGCTGTACAATTATTCAAATCTTTTTAAAATGTGTAAATATTTACATTATGAAACTCATTAAGCGTACTTTCTTAAGTTTTATAATATTTAGCTTACTCCTCAATATATTTATATAACAGTGTGAAGGTTATAATAAGTGTTTATTTCTTCTTTAGAAGCTAGCTCTCTCTGTGACAAAATTGCATTACAAAATCAGCATTGCTTTTGGAGTAGGGAAATGTTCCCAGGTAAAAATTATGCAATTCCTGTAGTCAATTAGATATATACCATACCTTTTAAAAATTTACTAATAGGTTAATTATGAGAGAAGAGGAAAGAGAAAAAAAACGAAGTCAATTACAATTTGAAAATAATTGCTTTTGATGCAGTATGTTGAGGAATAAAAATAGTCTTTAGATCTTTTCTGGTAAAAATTCTCTAATTCCAAATAACAAATTTTGTAGGACTTGTTTCAATAATTCATGTCCTTGAGACCATTTTAAGACTCTACCAAAAAAAAAGTGGTCTGAGGAGCCACAAAATAATGAAATTATAACTTTACAAAAAGTTCTGAAAATTAAACACCTAATATCCCAAATCCAAATTCACGTCTTGACCTGGTGAATCAATCATTTTAGTGACAAATAATTCAATCTAAATAATCCAAACTAAATGAAATGCAAGAGTTTTTTTTAAGACTTCTTTTATGACACTTTCAGATTAATCACAGTGATATTTGTTTCAATATTGGCATTTCCTAGCAGCTTATATTGCCTTAAAATGTTTTATCTTTTAGTATCTATACATCACTTCACCAAGTGGAGTACAAATTTCTACTCTACCATTACAAATTACTTACTGTTGAGAGTAGTGCTAAAAGAAGTTTGTGGAACAAATTAAATAATAAGCTTATTACACATAGGGGAAAAAGAGATTAGGGTAAATGGCACAACTCTTCTAATTCTATATTCAAGAAGGAGAATCTCAAATACTGTACTGCTGTTAACCTAAACAGTGGCAGTCAATCTAGGTTAAAGTAAGTGGGAGAAGTAAATTTTTCATTTAAATTATATTTTTGCTTATTTTTGGACTTTTTACCTTTTGTCTTCAATGACTGCCCCCTTTTCTCTGTCTGCAATGAATGGAGTGAAAAGAGTTGTCGTCTGGATGTACAGACCTAGTAAAACAAGTTAAATTAATAGGAAGCCTGTCACTAAGGAGTTTCTGACAATGGCTTTGTTAGCTGAAATTTCTGAGTAGAAAGCAGCAAGTTCCAGAGACGTCAAACCTTTAACTCTGAAGGGAAAGGAAGAAGAAAAGGGAGCACAATTCTGAAGACTGGGAAAAACTACGAAATTCAAGTGGTGAGAAGAATTCATTAGAAAAGATTTAAATATTGGAGGAATACATGTTGTTAGTATATAATGCTCCTGTTTTTTATTTATAAGTCAAAGTGACATTTGTTCAGTTTGCATGTGCATTATATGTGAATGTAAATAATTTTTAAAACACTTTAAAGAAAAGTCAAAAAAAAGAATTCATCGTCATTGATTAATCTCTGCTATTCATTTAACTAACATTTAGTAGTTAATATTTAGTATTTTAGTGTTTTTCTATACAAGATACCAGTGGGTCATAAAAAATTAATATAATAATACCTATTCTCAAGAAAGTTTTACTATAAAGAGTAACAGTCTGCAAATTATCAGTGAAGATCTCTTTATGGAAAAGTTTTCTAAAATTATTTGAAATCTAATTATTTTGCCATCAGCAATTCAGGCAATAAACTAACACAATAAAATGAAATACAGTGATATAAATGTTACAGTCAGTGACACTAGGGTACTGCTTTAGGCTTCCCTAAACTTTTCTTGTTTTGTTTCTCATTCACCTTTAATTCCATTGCACATACACATACATACATCCTTCCCCATGGTTCTATATTTTGAACAATTTAGCCCTCACTTAAATCTCCTAGATAGACACCAATACATCAGTTAACTGTCATAACTGTCATTAATCATTAAACAGTTAAGGTGGATTCACCAGACTACTGAGGACTTGTACCCATAGGACCTGTATATGCATATATGTGAGCACTGGAAATGAAGTCTCTGATTTAGTTCACTGGAGTTAGTATTAAGTGGCTTATGTATGATGATTCCCTATTTCCCATTCTCCTAGGTTGCTGTCTAAAGATGGTCCTACTTGCTTATAATCAGACCAAACTTTTCCTGGAATCTACAAAAACATAAATCCTTAAGAGACTCATAGATGTTTTTTGAAAAGGAATGTTTGAGCCCTCTGAGAGTCTTCCAAAGTGTTTTATTTTGTTTTGTTTAATGATCATCAATGTTTCATTCACATTTTCATCAGTGGTTTTTTTCTTCTTAATAATAGGCTATACATGCCTCCATGTGGTACTTTTATCTCCTTTTTATATGACTTCATTGGAGCAGTCTCTCACTAACTTGCCTTGTTGATGTTATATTGGCCTGCTGCCCTTTTGACATTAATTCATTTCGTAGATTCAGTGAGAGATGTGGGTGTGCTCATTTTGTACATTTGAGTACAGGTAGAGATGGCATCTCCAACAGAGAGATGGTAGTAGAGTTTGATCAGCATAACTTATATTTCTTAGAGTTTATTCTGTAGAGTTGTGTTGCTCTGTGAGCTCCTGTTTTATTTTGTGTGTGTGTGAATCTATTCCATCATTTGACAATTTCTTAGTTTTTGGATAAGTTTTTTACACACAACTTCAAGTGGAACCAACAAGAAAGTAACAGTGACAAATGCCTTGTAATTATAAACTTGAGAACTGATCAGGTGGTGCCAAGAACACATCACTTTTTTTGTATATATAGTGACCAACTCTTTAATTTCGCTAAAGCATTTTTAAAAGCTTTTAGAGATTTACATTTAGAGGTTAGTAAGAGGAACTGGTGTGATTATTAACATCAATTTTTACTGCTCTATGCTTCCTTTTAGCCTCTTGGTAGAAGAACTGTTAATCATTTTGGATGATAGCAGCAATCATCCAGCTGTAATGAACACCCTAGAACAAAATAACCATTTTTATTAGGAATTTGAAGTTGTCCAGGAACCAGAGGTTAAGCAAAATTGAGTCTGAAACGCTGTCCATTTCTTACTGGCTATGTTCTAATTGTTCTCATTCAAATATTATTGTTCACACTTGTATTCCTCCCATTCTTCCTCTTTTCAAGTGTTATTAGAAAAATTTATTCTGTGAAATTACTGTGAGTAGCTTTTCATCTGGTATTGTGGGCTAAAGTCTTCTCATGTGATAGTCTTCTAAGTAAATGTATGGAAATTATATCTATACAGTGTATTTATAGAACTTTTGGAACTAGTCTAAAGTTGAAGATTCCAGAGCTAAATTAAAGATATTAAAGGGACAGATGAAGAAGTATTAAAAGAGAAGGAAAATGTATGAAGGAATGTCATTGAACTCTGCAACTTATTACAAATAAAATTGAGAGAGATTTAGGAAGTGTACTTATGTATGATGGTTGAAAAATAAGAAACAAGTATTCTTCCAGTAGTCAAAATGAGGTCTTGGTAAAAAATGCTTTGGAAATATGTAAGAACTTAATTTATATTGTCTATAATTCTTTGGTAGAAGATGAATTAGTCATCATTGCCTAACAAAATACCCCCAAAAGTGGTGTGCTTTGAGCAACAAATACTTATTTTATACAGTTTCTGTGGGCAGAATCTGGGAGCAGCTTACCTGGGTGGTTATAGCTTATAGTTTCTGGTCTCTCAGTAGGTTGCAATCATTTGAAAGCTTGACTGGTGCTGGTATATCCACTTTTAAGGTGGTTCACTCATATACCTGAAAAGTTAGTGCTTGTTTTTTGACAGGAGGCCTCAGTTTCTTGCCATGGGAACCTCTCCATGTGGCTGTTTGAGAGTTCTCCCAACATGGCAACTGTCTTCTCCCAGAGAATCAGTTCTCAACTGGGGGTGGTTTTGTAATTTGGGTGGGGTGCTACAAGCATCTAATTCTAGTGGACAGAGACCCAGGATATTGATAAACATCCTGCATTATGCAGGACAGCCACCAAAACAATCATTCAGCCCAAAATATCAATAGTGCCAAGGTGAGAAACCCTATCTCAGAGCAAATGATCTATGAAAGAAGAAGGTAGAAGCTGTAGTCCTTTATAACCTAGCATCAGGAGTCAAACTCTGTTATTTCTGCTATATCTTATTGTTTTTATAGAACAACCCCAATCGCTGTAGGAGCGGACTACCCAGGATTATAAATATGAGGAAGCAAGAATTATTGGGGACAATCTTGGAGGTTCACTACTACAGAAGGACTCTATGTGTAGAAAGCATGGCATTATTTTGACTACATATTTCAAAGCAATTTTTTAAATTAAAAATTGAATATAAAATATAACTGATATTTCAGAAGCCATACTCTTTATTCCTTATTTGTTTTCAAATGTAGGTGTTTTGCTTAATGTATTGAGGCGTTAATTAAAAAAAAATCAGAAAACAAGGAAAATATTCTATTATGGCATTAAGGGAGAAGGGACTGGGCTTGTATTTTAAGCAACAAATTAAACGATGGATACTATTTGAATACCTTTAAATTAATTAAGGGTCAACAATTTAAAACTAAAAGAAATGCATAGTTGCCATACTGAAGCAAATGTCTCCCACCCACACTACTAGCATCCACTTTCAAGAGAAACAGGTATACAATAAGCAAAAGTGTAAAATGGCAAACTAAGGAAGCCATATGAGAAGCTGGAACATATTACCCTCAGCTAAATAACTTAAGACTTGCATTTAAATGGCAATCAAGTCTAATGGTAACATTAACACAGCAAAGGCTTACCTATCAAAGATTCCTGGAGCTCTTTCTGCCTGGTTAACAAGGCATTTTGCAATTTGTAAGTCCAAAAGTAAGCATCTGTTCATGAAAAGGGGCTTCAAGCCTATGTGCTGTGTAAGATGATAGACTTGGTTATTAGAAACCTACTAATTAAGTATTAAGTGGGGATGGCCACGTGAGTAGGATTTTTAATTTGTCAAAGGCTAAGAAAATAATTTTAAAATTGTTACAGTTACCTTGATCTTATATTATTGTGACTGACTTGCACATAAATATAAACCTTTTTTCCTCTAAGTTCTCCACAAAGGAAATCTCAGCAGATACACTTCAATCTTTTTGGAAATCTTCATGATATTGTTTTGTTTCACGTCCTCTTGTAAACCTCTGCAGAACTATAGAGAAGAAATGCCTTATTTGGATAGGAGAGATGAAAGAAGTCTCCCCCAGTGAATAGAGTAGAAGAAGAAAGAGAAAGGATGAATGCATGTGAGCACAAGCTAGGAAAGAGGTGCAGCAACCAACGTTCATTACGCAATTCAGGCTGTCCTGTAACTTCCCTACTTAATTTAATACGATTATTTCATCAGAGAGGATAATAGCAGCAGCATGATTAATTTTGCAACATGTTTCATGAATGTCTCTACTCTTCCCCATATGTTATTCTTGCTACTTACTTCACATGAGTATTTGTGATAAATACGGAGGCAATCACAGTTCTCAAATCCTGTAGAGGAAGAAGCCTGAAATTATATATTACATATATCTTTATTCAATTACTGTATGGCTGTTAAAGAATCAAAGTGTTTTTGTAAGTGAAACAATATGTTAAATGTATAGACAAGCTGTCCTCAATTCAGTTTTAAAAAAGAACACAGTTTTACATGCATCTATACGTAGGGTTTAAATAAAAAGTAAATACACTTTCTTCCTTATTACTGACCACGGAAAACCAAAGCCTCAAAGTCACATGCATAGATATTAGTTGATTTGTGTTTTCAAATGCCTGGCATATAATAGTCATTAATAAATAGTTGAAATACCAGTTATTAAATAACAAGTGAATGAATGAATGAATGCATGTGTGATTGAATAAATTTGTATCTTCTTGTCTGTTGCAACTAGAGTGGTATAAATTTGTTAACTGCCAAATAAATGTTTGATTTTCAGTAATTAACTTAGGTAAATATTTAAGGAAATTGAATTTTGAAATAACTGTGATATGGCATGATCCAAATAATCAATTAAATAATGAGAATTAATAAAGACTTAAATAAAATTTCTGTTCTGAAGAATATAATCATTGCAGTCCAACAGCATACATGTGGGTATATTTCCATATTGTGCAGGACAAGGATAAAAATAGGAAGAAATAAATAGACTTCTTCAGAACACTGGTATCTCTATTTTCTAGTTCTCTATTAAAATTCCTAAGCAAGGAAATGAAAGGCTAAGAAGTGGGGAGAGAGAAATAATCCTCCAGACACTGATTCTTTGTTAATTATGTTTGATTTATCTAAGTCATTTGCTATTTGCACATTATACAGTTATGAATATTATACAATTATATTAGAGTCACTTTTTTCTAAAATAAACTTATTATTTGAAAATCATCTAAATGTATATTTGAACTTTATATAGTTATTTTAAGGTGTTTGTTAATTTTATGTAGAATAATCTCTGAGTTCCTAGTGGCAACTGGTATTTCTTGTGTACAACTTAGGCTACATATTTGTGTCACACCCTTTTCTTTATCCAATTTATTTATTTTTGGGTGAGGGGATTGTCATTGGCTGGAATTAATTCATTGGGACCTTCACAATATTTCTACTACCCTGACTGTAAACTAGTTGAAGTATGATGTTTGCTACTTGACCGTAAACTAGTTGAAGTATGATGTTTGCTATGTAGTCATGGTAGCTGTAAGTAAACAAACATGCCTGAACTATATATTTATTTGGATCTGACTTGTTTTACATTCTATCACAGACAGCTAAGATTAATCTAGTAGCTAATGAGAAGTTATCTCCATGAATAGGCTCTTAAAACTTGTATTGGGATGTAGAAAATAATATTTTCTTATACCTTGTATATTGTAATGAACCCTTGGGATTTTTCTCAAAGAACAGTGTAAACACCTCTGTAGTATTACCAAAGGAAATTTTTGGTGCTATATAGTGTGCAGAACAGAGTAGCACAAAAAGTCACTAAACTAAGTCAATCTGTGTCTAAGCTCTTTAACTAATGTATAAAATAGCAAGTTCTTGTATTATTTTATTGCATGTATATTAACTTTCATGTGGTATTATGTGTTAGAATTATATGGTTAGATCTGAAGTTCAGAAATTACATTCCTTCAAAACTTTTTAAATTTAGGATTAAATGTGTCATCTAAACTAAGAATATTGTATGCTAAGTCCCAAAACCTGGGAATGAATTAGAACTTTCTGAGCCTCACCTTCCTTCGTCAGATTGTTTGTTACTTTATAGTTTAAAGATTAAATAAATGGTTTGGAATATTTATAGTGAGCTGTGTAAATGTAAATAACAGACTTCTACTAGTTAAAAATTGCTTACCTTAATTAACACATTTAATTGAGCTTAATGCTTACATTATATTTATCATATACAAGGTTAGAGCTGCTGAACAGATACATAATTCTTCTTAACTATCAGATTACACATAAATGAAGTAACTATGAAATATGCTATTTTCAAAAGATCAGTTGGCAACCTCATTTAACAATTGGGCAAGTAATTAAAAGGAAATTGCTCAGCTCACTGCTTAATGATATATTTGATGGAAATGATATATTTTCCAGTGTTTTCTTGACTTTAAAAATTACTTTTTTATGTGTAAATAATTTTTTAAATGGTAAAGTATGTGTTCATGCCAAGTTTTCAAATTTCTCCTAAATAAGGTATTACAAGCAAAAATCAAAGTAGAAGTATGTGCTGTCAGCAGGTATTGCACATATTTGTAATTACAAGAATATGTGCCATAAATAAGTAGTCTGTGTCCATTTTATAGCTAAGGTTTTAAAATTTTCATCTAATCAAATGAAAAATAATTAATGGAAAATGGAAAACTATTGTAATTTTTGTATTCTTCACAAATAATATGCATTTGGTGTAGTAACTTAGTAACAAATTATTAAAAGAACCAAATTACAAAATAATATTGAAAAATTAGTCAAAATTATTTATATGGTTGCCAGTATAAGGATCAGGCATATGGGTTCTTATTAATATACCATTAGCCTGATCACAGAATTGAAAAGAAAGAAAGGGCAATTTTGAATGACATTTATATCAACTTTGGTACTGTCAACCTCTATTGTGTCCTTGGGGCCTTGCACTTTTTGGCTTTCAGACATCTGTGCTGCCTTGAATGGAGGAGAATATTAAGAGTTCCAGTGGGCCTCTTGCTCTGATAAATGCTCTGAATAGTTATCTTTCAGCATGTGCATGTAATAGTTCTTAGTGCTTAAAGCTAAGACATATGACATTCCACCGTATCAGCAGCTCCATCTGCATCATCTGCATCAACACCATCATCCCCCCCGTGTATACACTCACGGTGTTTCCTCTGTGCTCATAAATCTCTGCTGTCCAACTCTTGGAATATATTCCTGTGTGTGTGTGTGTGTGTGTGTGTGTGTGTGTTTTCTTTCTTTCTACACACACAAGTAAAACAGTCATTTTTAACTTTTTCAAGCATCTCCCAAAACTTTTGCAAGAGTTGTGATGCTGTCAAAAGGAAATTCTAAGGCTGTCATGATAGAAGCCAGTAGCTTCACACAGAAGGTAGTAAACAGATACAACACTTGGGAGGGAAAAAGAGTGCCTGGAATATTTATAACTACTTAGTAAATAGTTGATAAAGCCTCTAACTGACAGTCAGGATATTTAAGCTTAATTGACAAGGAGAAGACCGGGATTCTCATTGTTATTGTTCCGTGGAATCTTAGTAGCATTTAGTTTATTATGCATATGCATGCTTCCATTTATTAGTATTAGCATATGATGTATCTCAATCATATTTTAAAGACTTGGTAATATTATATATTTTCAATGTATCTCCTTAAATTGAAGATTTTTTTAAAAGGTTTTGAAGTCTAATAAAGCATTTTTAATGATCTCCCCTTATATAAGGCAGTGACTCTTAAACTTTAGTACTCATCAGAATCACCTGCAAATGCTTGTTACAATAAAGCTTTCTGAAACCTACCCCCAAAGTTTCTATATAGACAATTTGTCTAACAAGTTCCCAGGTGGTACTGATGGTACAAGTCCATGGGCCACATTTTGAGAACCAGTCATAAATACTTGAGTATAGTGAAAGGGTATAATAATTCTGGGTTTCTGCCAATCATAACATTATAAATGTGAATTATGGCTGAATGGCTCAAATAAATGTTTCAGATTGATCAATCTAATGGTAATTTTGCCCCTGTAGTTTTTAAAATGCAAAAATAAACTTCTCCAAGTTATGTATTGAAGCAATCATGAAATTATTTTACTTCCTACCAAGATTCTGTGAATTAATATAAATTTGGTACAGTGATTATTAATTTATCATGTATCTCACCTGATAGAAGATTGCCAGTTTGAATTTCCTCATGGATTTTCAAATAATTGTTCTTTTCTCTGAAATAAACAAAAGAAAAACTGGAAAAAAGGTACAAGAGTAATTCTTCCAAGTCTATTCGTGTGTTTTCTAAGTGCACCTAGCCACAGAATCAAATAATAATCTAATAATATTAAACCACTTAAAATATAAACTTTAAATGGATGTCATATTAACATTTTTAAAAGTTATTTACTTCGAGGGTTTTTTTTGTACATCTGTACATAAAGTTTTTGTATACATTAATTAGCATACACTTTCATTTTACCTAATTACCCTAGATGATTAAAAACTGTTCTACTTTTAACAAGTTATTCTGCTATTGGTAGATGTTTTTTGTCCTTAACCCTCAAAATAGTAGCTAAGTGGAAACTAAATTTTCATTCTACAATAATATTCATTTAAAACTGGATATAATGTAAGCAATGATGTATTAACATGTGACACAATATTTCACTTTTAGAGAACAGAGAAACAATAACTCTCCATTTGCAGTGACGGAGAAGTGTTATAATAATAATATAATATTATTCTTATATTCTTGTATGACACAATAGAAAGTTTAATGAATTTACTTAGGGATAATACAGAAATGTATAAAATTGAGTATAAACTATATTTTGATCCAGTAACAGTTGGAATTCACCAGTCATGCTAAACTGATCATATATAAATCTTCATGCTACATGTAAAGGAAAATCTGGAAGACATATATGGCTTTAAAAAACATGATGTTTGTTAATCATATAGAACAGTGTCACATAAATAAGTAGTACATAATAGGGTAATGTTTATTTTTATTTTTAGATTAAATCCAAAAGTATTCCTGTGAAACCTAGGAGAGAGGATTATTTTTAAGAAAGTTAGTAAATTTTATTGTGTGTGTGTGTTTACTTTGGAGAGCAGTTCTGATCAGAGATATAAAGCCATGTAATTCTTCATCATGGGTGTTCCAAGTACTCTGTCTAAGCACCAGGGCATAAAGATGCTCTAGATTCAACCCCAGTTCTTTGAAGCTTAAAAAAAAATCCTTACCTACATCATAATTTTTATTTGTTAGGTAATATCTCTCAATAAAAATGAATAGTACAAATGTTCTTACAGGTGACATCAATTATGTGCTTTCTTTGGATAACTGAATACACGTTTACCTTCTTTTATGCAAAAGGTGTTTTAAAAGTGTAGCTGAAAATATAGTATGTTGACAGCTAACCAGACACTGTAATGTTCAAACTGAATGTTAAGATCACTGATTGGTGGAGTAATTCATGAGAATTGACAAGCTGTATATCTGTGTTTTTCTAGGCACTTTAATCAGCCTTTCCTTATCACAGCTCATGTTCTAATGATCATTGCAGGATGAAGTGGCACAGCCACTGAACCTATCAGCTAAACCCAAGACCTCTGATGGCAAATCACCCACATCACCCACCTCTCCCCATATGCCAGCTCTGAGAATAAACAGTGGGGCAGGCCCCCTCAAAGCCTCTGTCCCAGCAGCGTTAGCTAGTCCTTCAGCCAGAGTTAGCACAATAGGTAAGTTCTGTTTCTTTTGTTCTTGCTGATTTTCTATTTATGACTATTGAATGAAATCATCTTTAAATGGCACATCACATATTCCCTGTGCATGGCTTGAGTTTTATAGGAGAGTTTCAGTTTGAAGAATCATACAGGTTTGGTTTAAATATGCAAATGAAATTTCTCACAGAAGATCAAGTTATAATGTCTCTCTGAAAATCTAATTGTATATCTAACTATGTCCATAAATGTATCATAAAAGAGCCTAAATGACTAGTTACAGTGAGGAGTGGTTCCAGAATGTTGTTATTAGGTGATTTACCTTTTTCACCACTGAAATTTATTTCCATTTTTCTGTGATGTATAAAAAGTATACATAATGATGAAATGCATTCTGCCTGGATCAGCACACCAATGTATTATTAAGAATGGGTAGCTTCAATTCTCCATAATTGTAAATTCAGTAAACAATTAGTAGAAAAACTTCTATAAGCTGACTTTGAAACGTTCAGTGATTATTTGTATACAATTTTGTTCAGCTGGCATGGGCCAGCCCTCAAGGAACTCAGGTTCAGTTGAAGAAAAATCATCAATCCTACACTACAGAGCACAAATGCAATCATTCAGTCAAAGAAAGGAGAGTATGGGATTCTATTTGGGAAGAATCAAAGAAGAGTAAGTTGGAGATAGCCTAATTCAAACTGAGCTTGAAGAGATACATTCACACAATAAGAAAAAGCACAGAGTAAAAATACCATATTTGTGAGAAATACATGGATTTGCCTAGGTTATAGAATGAAGATGTGGTGGAAAGTGATTAGAGAACTAAAATTAAAAGAGGCAAGTGGAATCTGATTGAATGCTATCCTAAGGAATTTTGACTCTTTCTCAAGGTGCAGAGTATTGGCAGAAGAAAAATATTGGAATTGGGGAAACCATTGTTTTGTTTGTTTATTTGTTTTTGGTTTCTGGAGAGCAGAATAAATTATAGAAGATGGAATTAAAAGATTGAAAATATATTATTAAAGGAAAATTGATACAATTTGTCCACAATAGGATGTATCCGATAAGGCTAAAGATGTAGACATAAGGAGTTTAGGAGTTTGATTTATGAAATAAGAAGGATTTTGCCTCCATTAACTATGAAACGGGAGACCAGAATGGAAGCAGGTTTAAGGGAAGACATAAATATAAAAATTTAATATGTGTTGAATTTGAAATACAAGGAACTATTTAGGTAGAGAGGTTTAGGAGGAAATTATAATGGTAAGTCTGAACTATAAAAAGTGGTAGAATTTTAGATATGGTAATTATTCCTTGATGAGGTGATTGAGGTCAGAGAGAAAATAAATTCAACAAAAAAGGATATGTCTGGTAAGAAGAGAAGTGGGGTAAAGAATCATAGGTACTATATTATTAATATGGTATATAATACAATATACCTAGATACTGTATTAGTTATCCATAGCTGTGTAACAAATTAATCTAAAATTTAGCAGTTTACGACACATGTTTATTATCTCCATTTCCAAGGGATAGCTTACCTGGGTAGTTCTAGCTTAGGATCTCTCATATGATTGCAGTAAAGATGTTGACCACAAGTGCAATCGCCTACAGGTTTTACTGGGGATGGATGATTTGTTTCCAAGATTACTCACTTATATGACTGCTGGCTGGAGGCCTCAGTTTTTTGCCACATGGATCTGTCCTAGGACTACTCATAACATGATGGCTAACCTTTCCCGGAGTGAGTGATCCAAGGGAGGGAGCAAAGAGACAGGCACAATGCCTTTTATGACCTGTTCTCCAAAGTCACCCAGAGTGAATTCTGCTGTATCTGTTTCTTACAAGAGAATCACCAAGTCCAGTCCAACTCAAGGCAAGGAAAATTAGGCTCCAATTCTTAAAAGAAAGAGTATCAAAGTATCATTGGACATATTTTAGGACTACCATACTTTTTTAGAAGGAAAACTGATGAAGAGTAAGGGAATGTCTTTGAATAAGAATAAACATGGGCTTTGACATTCTAACCTAGGTAATCTAACTGATTCAAAAAAGAGGGATTGTTTAGTGGTGGCACATTCTGCATAAAAAAAAATAAAACATAAAGAAAATCTTCAGTACTTAGCTGAAGTTAAA
Organism: Carlito syrichta; assembly: GCF_000164805.1. Classification (NCBI taxonomy): domain Eukaryota; kingdom Metazoa; phylum Chordata; class Mammalia; order Primates; family Tarsiidae; genus Carlito; species Carlito syrichta. The sequence continues at coordinate 114,777 of NW_007118663.1, forward strand.
AGATAGGTAGACTATGAAAGAAGAGTTTTAGTAGAAAGGTTAAATAGATCTCCAATTCAAAGATTTGAAAACTATGAGGAAAGAAAGTACAGTTGATGATTTAGACTAACCTTCTTCTAAGTTTAGTGTTGAAAAGTGATTACAGTTTGATAAGACTGAGTAGAGATAGGAATATATAATTCATCTTCAAGGAAGGAGGGTAAGAGGAGTTGGAAAGATATAGATATGAGAGAGTACAAAGGTGGCAATATAGCAAGGAGAAGAGATGAGAAAGGATTAGCCTTGGAAAAGGAGTAAATTTTCTTGTCTCTACAAAGGAGGATTCCAGATTATTTGTTAAGAGAAATTCACTTTAGGCAGTGGGACAGCAGTAAGAAGAGAAACAGAGAAAACTGAGATTTCAAGAAGTTTGATAAAGTTTGGGATATGTGTGTGCTTTTCATCATTGTGGTCTAACTCTTACTCTGCTCAGTATCCTAAATGGACGCCAGGATTAGGTTTGCTTTTTGCTTTTATGCACTAAATATATAAAAGAAATTCTGTTTTATTTGGCAAGGATGATTCACTTTTATAATGTACATGAAGGCTCATAAATATTACAGTGCTGTTATATGAGCTACCTTTGCAATGTTACTGGAACTAGAATATTTAACTAATAGAATAACTAATATATTTGCATTTTCATCATATATGAATATTTTTACTGTTGCGTTCCCAAGGATTAAATATGACAAAGTATTTTAGAAAGGCAAGAATGTACTTACTGACATTTATCATGCCTTTCTCCCCTAATAAAACATCTTTTTTTCTGAAAAGTCCCTTTACCACATACACATCCCTCATATTTTCCAAGGATTTGAGGCCACTACAATTTACTTTTCTCTTTTCAACAAATGCAGATGTTGAAAGCTGAAACTTTAATGAGTAATAATGTAGTTGGATAAAAGCCGTGAGGATTAATGGTGTTGTAAAGGTCACCCCTGAAAGAAGAATTAATGTGTTATGCCATTAATAAGCCGTGAAAAACTGTGGACCAAAAGATAACTTAAGTTATTGTTAATGACATGGGGCTCTTTGCTATATATCTATTAGCTACAAATATAGAAAGTGACTTTTTGAGGTTGGTGACCAGTATTATAGTGCATTCTATAAGAATGCCTTTGATATGGTACGCAAATGATAGGCAGCTCCAAAGAAAGGGGATCCTTAAAAGGCATGAATAGTTCAGAAAAATGATGGATAATTTTAGAATCTTTTGACCAGATGTTATTTTCCCCTTATTGGCCTTTCCACCTATGTTGTTCATATGTATAACACTTTTAACTTTTTTTCAAAGCATTTTTTTCATGAATTTTCTCCCTGCAGCTGTTCTACAATTATAGACCCTTAAACCAGTAGATATTCATACAATCTAGTAAAAACTTGTTAATTTGCAGATAAGAAACACAGACCTAAGGAGTCCAAGTGCCTACCTAGGGATTTGAAATAATTTTCTGTCAGAGTGTAGAGAATTCTGTGATACTGTATTTATTACCTCTGTTTTAATTTTAAAGAAACAAATGTACATAAAGATCTAGTAACTTATCCAGACTCATAGCCAAGGGAGTTTGGGGCTTTATACCCATAGTCAGTAGGTTGGCTTTCTTTCATGTTAGTCGCTGCCTTCTGGTAGCCACTGTGCGTTAGATGTTCTTTTCAGTCATTTATCCTTTCAGTTGTCCATCCAATAAGTGAAAAGTAAATACCTTCCCTGTGCCATGCATTTTGCTAAGTCTGGTGGATAAGCAAACTAAAGTCTTGGCCTGAGCCTTTAGTTGCCTATAGTTTCTGTTATGGCATATCTTTGGAACATTTGGAATGTATTATTCAGAGGAATTAACACATAAATATTAAAACTTTACCTGAGCAAATATTGTAGGTGCACATTGACTATATAAAATGAGGGAAAATATTTTTTAGTTCATTGATTGGATACTTTATAACTTGCTAATTTAAGATATGATGACTTGAAGAAATATATTATTTTTAAGTTTCATTAGCTTACATTTTTAAAACTTATAAAGAGTTATACAGAGTTTTAAAACTTATACAGAGTTTTAATGAGAAAAACTTCACATGCAGGTAAGTGACTAAACATATGAACAAAAATACTGTAATGTGTAGAAAGCCAGGAAGTTAGGGATATCATTCAAAGTCATATGGCAATTAGCATTTGTATAGCACTTTACAGTTTACAAGTTGCTTTCATGTACATGTATTATCTAATTTTTATGAGCTTTCACAGATGAAGAAATGGTGCCAAAATTTGATGATTAGTGACCTTAAAAATAGAAAAAAATTAATATTTGCTAAAAATCACTTGAAACACATATGCTGTTACTTTTACTTACAACTGAATATACTATATAAAATAAATATGTAGTAAATAAGAATTTGTATTGCACTAATAACATCTGTTAAGTCTATGAATTTTAATAAATCTGTGCCATATGGTACAAGCTTCCATTGATAAGAAGACAGAGATAATCAATGAGCTTGGAATTATAAAGGCAGATCCTTTTGATTTAGAATATGCATTTATTTCCTTTGCCATGAGCCAAAGAAATAAAAGATTGAATAAAAAATGCCTTCTAGTAGTTCATAGACTGATGTGAAAGACAAACTTTTTAGAAAAATGGAACACAATATAATAAAAAGCATATATAAGGTTTTGTGAGAGCATATAAATGGGAAGTAGTAATCTTGTCAAGGAGCATGTCTGAAGTATATATGTCAGAGAAGTTCTCACAGAAGGGGTGACATTTGAACACATTCCCAAACACACCAGAAAGAAGAGCATTTCAGCAAAAGAGAAAAATTTGGAAGACAGGAGTGGAGGGTACGAGGAGGAAGGCCTGTCCAGGAACAGGGGAAAGCCTTGTGCAGCTTAAACGCAGGACTTGAGAGCCTGGCAAGAGGAAACAGGAAGGATAAGTAGACTTGATATCATGAAGAGATTTTTGGACTATGTTAAGGAATTTATCCCAGAATAATGTTTTTGGGAGATCATGAAACAAGTTTAAAAGTTCCAGTGTATTTTGACAAAGCCACATACTGGTCTCTCTTGAAGATTCACAATGTACATTAATATTTCCAAGCTGAAAATTCATGCAATTAAGAAACCTTTAAGATTTTAACTTAGTCTTTCCTGCACTTATTTGAACATAGAATTATTTTTTCACAGATGATTACAGATCATAATTTTATGAAATGTTCCTTGAAGCACTAGAGAACCAAGGGATGGGTTTAAGTCAGGATTTTGACATGATCCAAATTCCTTTTTTTTGAAATATTTTGGAGTACTTTATCTGAAAGCAGAGAAAAAGGTGGATTCAATTGTAAGCCTAAAGACAGGGAAACCAATTAGGAAGTTAAGCATTAACGCATGTAAGATATGAGGTGGCTTTCACAAAAGCAAAGATCATTGTTAGAGAAGAAAATTTGAGGGCTGAGGAAGAGGCATAACTGTCAGGGCTTGGTTGTCTTGTATCTGTATAGGATAAAGGAGATACCCTAGATGACTTACAGGTGACTGTATGGGCAACCTGAAAGAACTGTGATATATAGAAAAAGCAGATTGGGGCTGCAGGAAGATGATGCATTTTGCGTCAGACATGCTGCATTTCAGGTACTCATGTACTCATGGGATATTCAAGTAAAAAAGCTTAGTAGACAGATATGTGCATGTGACTGTCAATCAGAAGGGTTTGAGTCAAACAATAGTTATTTTACAGTACTTGAGATCACTCTCAATTCTTAGCGACATAGTTAAGGCCAAGGGTTGTATATGAATTGGTTTCCCATGACTGGCACAACAAATGACTATAAACTGGGCGACTTAAAATCTTGTTATTCTGGAGGCTAGAAATCTGAAGTCCAACTGTCAGTAGGGTTGGTACCTCTTGGAGGCTCCAAAGGAGAACCTGTTCCACATCTCCACACTGCTGCCAATCCTTGGCATTCCTTTATTTATAGATGCGTTACTCTTTTCTCCTTACTCACATGGCCATCTCTCATGTATCTGTGAGTCAAATCTTTCTCTCTCCTTTTTCTTATGGGGACACCAGTCGTTGGATTTAGGACCCACCCTAAATCCAGAGTAATCTCACCTCAATATACTTAATTACATGCTTCAAAGATTCTATTTTCAAAAACTGTGACAGTCAAGATACAAGGGGTTAGAGCCTGGATATATCTTTTAAGGGAACACAATTCAACCCATTGCAAGCAATTTCGTGGTCTTTAAGTTTTGTTATGTTTTAATTTCCTTATGTAGCAGCCATGACCAACTTTTTTCTATAGAGTTTATATCCCTCAAAACTGGACTTTCCAGTTTGTCCCTTTTCTTCTGCCTCTGAAAATATACACAAGGAGCCTAAAAAAAAAGAAAGAAAGAAAATTTTTTCTAAAATGTTTTTCATAATGGTTAAGAAGAAACACTGAGGCATAAACAATCAGATTGTAACAAATTAATAAAGTTACAGAATCTCACAAATTTCTTACATTAATGAATCCTTTTCTTACAATAATGATTCCTAAATGCAGCTTTTCAAATCTCATTTGAGATGGTAACTGGAAGTCATATTGACCTTTGCCCTCTCACTTTCCACTTGACACTGAGACTCACCAAAGCCCTCCTACACACATGTCCTCCCATTTGAGCTGAACTTTAACTGTAATTGCTGCCTGGGTTTACAATGAAAGCAGAATAATATGTATCTGGTGACCATTTGGGGTCTCTTTGGGCTCTGGTGGACTGATTCCCATTTAATTGAACTTCTGTTCCAACCAAGAAATGACATCCCCTCACAGATTTCATCATAATAGTCAAGCCCATGTAACAAGAATAACAAAGGTGAGAATATAGGGAAAATGAAAGAGAAAAGTAGAAAAAAGTTACTATTTTTACGAAGTGCTATCTACTCCTTCACATGTGTTGTTCTGTTTAATTCTTCCATCAATCTTGCATTCATTTTGTAGTTGAGGGAAATGGGAACTTAAATAGATTAAGCATTAAAATTTGTCAAATATCATACTTACCAAGAGGTGGAATCCCGGTCTATCTTAATCCAATCCCTAAATTCTACTTATTTTACTATGCCACTTTGTAAATGAAGTGATAGTTACTGAATAACTTTCATAGACCACTTATTATGATTCCTCACTTAATCTTGATAGCATTGTGTAATTTAGTGAGTATTATTATTTAGCATTGTGTTATTTAGTGAGTATTCCTCACTTAATCTTGATAGCTTTTGTGTTTTTTAGTATTATCCCAATTCAGCCAATGAGACAACTGATACTTAAGTAAAACAACTTGTATAAGCTATTTAGCTAGTAAATTGCAAGGCTAGGATTTTAATTCAGTCTTGCTCAACTCCAAAATACATACTTTTTCTGATTTTTGGAACCTTGGACCAAAAACTAAGGTAAGGATCCCAGGCAGAGCTATGAAGATGAAGGAGGCAGTGAGGAGAAAGGAACAGCGCTATGATAAAAAACCAGGAAGGAGAGAATTTCGATAATGAGAGGTCAGTCAATACTGCCTATCATCAAGCAATGGAAATGTTCCTTAGACTTGACAACTGAAAGACTACTGGCAGCAGAAACAAGAAGTGGTGAGAATTGGAGAGTGATGAGGGAATGGGAGAGTATGAGATAAAGCATCTTTAATCAAGGCTAGTTTAGAAGGTAAAAAGAGAGATAATGTGGGAAAGAAAGGGCAAAAGAAAGTTAAAGCAGGGATTTTCTTTGCTTGCTTTAGGAGAAAAGAGAACCTAAAAAATTACATGTTGAACTGATAGAGTTGGTAGAGATGATCAGGTAAATGATATAAATGAGAAAGAGAATGATCAATGAAGAGGTATAGAAATCTAAAACTCTAACATGAGATTAGGAGATTTGCCTTGATTAAAAGTGGAGAGACCATTTTTATTGAAACAAGAAGGAAAAAATGGGCATAAATGGAGATAGATTTGAAGTCAGCAGAGGGTAGAAGTGAGGGTGGGGACAGGAAGGTGAGAGTTCAGCCTTACTGGTCTTTCCAAAATCAGAGCAAAGTCATTTGCTGAGAAAGAGAGAGTCAGCAGGACTGGGAATTTGGTGACTATGATGAGAACACAAAATAAAGATCCAATAAACAATCCTATTAAGATTGAATGCTGTCATATATAAATGGCTTTATGATTTAACATAGTAGACACAAATGTTAACAGTTTATATAGCATAATAAGTAAAACTCAAAAGTCTCTGAAAGCAAGAATGTTTATTTTGAAGTGGACACATTTCTACCTGCACACAAACACACAAAACTTGAATTAGACATAGCCATACAGAACATGGTCTGTCAGTTACTCCCCCTCATAATAATTTACATTCCTCTTGCATCTATATTAATCATTTTTCCTACACAATGTTATCTTGGCAGTCCTTAAAAAGCATAAAGAATTCATGCTTTTATTCAATGCCATGTGCCAAATCATTTCAAATATATTTGTGTTCTGGAGAAGCTAATTAGACTTCATAGAAGCTAAATAGACTACAAAATACATAATGCCAGGTTGTTTATAAACAGGGGTTAGAGGATAGGAAAATCAGGCTGATCCTCTTAAAATCTTACTAAATGAATGTATACCAAGACCATCACTATCATATAAGAGCTATATTTCTTTCTAGTAATATTGTTCATAAACAGAACAAGTTTAAGAATAATAATTTATTTTAATAATGTTAAGATGGTTCTACGGTAGAACCAAGTCAGGATGTTGAAGATTATATAAGGTTAAATATATCTTTTATAGTAAATATTAACCCTAAAGTTCTGCCTGGGTCTAAAAATTGTTTTTAATTCATATTGTGTTTATAATGAACAGAGATACTTTGTTCTTTGAATAAGTTCCAATGAATTTAGCTCTGAAAGTCAAAATTTATTATCGCTCTCAAGGTTCCCTTTCAGTCACCTAAGCTGAAACTTTTCTTTCTACCTCAAGGAGATCAGAGGACCAGGTCTAGTCTGTGCATAGTAACAGGAGAAAGGCATGTATCATTTAGAAACCTTCCAGTCCTGAAGCACGGCACTAATCTGACATCAGTTTCTTCAATAGAAATGTTTAAGCAGCAAGAAAATATTCTGGTTTTTGGCAATCAGCAGATCAGATAGAAGAGTCTAGCAATACAACGAGGATGTGTAATCTGACATGATTAGACAAGGCTCTTTAGTACCAGAACATTCATAATTGAGACAAAGAAAGAGTATTAATAACACTTTCCTAACACGGCAGTTAGCCATTTTATATTTCCTTTCTTTAATCTTAGTGTTTTTCAACAAATCATGGGATTTAATAGCGTGTTTTGGCAGATTAGAGGATTTATGGCCCAGATGTTTTTTGTTCTAAAAATGGATTAGGGTGTAAAGTTTGCTGGAATCCATGGAACATGTTGAGGCAAGCCGGTCATTTTATGTGTGATTAGTGCCTGCCTTCTGTCTCACAGTCCCTCCATCTGTCACAATTCACCAATGGATCTGGTTAGATTTAGCCTCATGTCACAAACAAGTCCCTTTTCTGGGCAATTTCATATTACAGATTCATTTTATGCCATTTTATGCCCTAGTTAAAAGATAGGAAGAGAGAAAGATGAGATATTAGCTTTCCTTTAAATATTTGCAAAACAACCTTTGTCCATCAGTATTCAACCCTAAGATCATGCAGATCATCATATAATGTGCATCAAATAAATAAATGACCAATGTTGAAATTCAAATTAAGTTAAAAATCAATTTTGCTCCTTATACCCGTTATTCTTTAAATATTTTGGTAGTATGTTTTACTAACTATGGATTGTGAAACTGCGACACAAGCTGGCCATTTGACCATCTTGTTAAGAGTATGAATTAAGTGTGACTACAGTTTACAGAAGCCACAATTTCTTATCAAATAATTATAGGTGCTTGGTTACAGTCTGTGCTCAAAATTTAACCTCTTAACTATTACAAGTTTGTATCTACAGCAAACCAGTACCACCTGTGGTTTATTTCACCATTAAATGGGTTCGGGGGAAAATACATTTCTTTTAGTCAGTTAAAAATGATTTATTCCTTTTGTATATAAAAACCTAATCGTGCTATACACAAACTCTGAATTGGCCTTTCAAATACTCTCATATATGAGAGATTCAGTAATCATTGTAATAATTGATGCCTGTATCCTATGATAATGTTCAAATATTCCTTGCATTTAGATAGATAGATTTTACTACAAAATATTCAGATAACTAAAACAATTACTTCTTTCCAAATATTTGGAAACAACCATATTTTACCTATATATTATGTTTTATTGCAGATGTTTGAAGGCATGTTCATGTATGATCTTATGAATCAGTCTTTATCAATTTATTCATTCATTCACTTACTTTTGACAAATACCATGGAGAAATTATTATATGCTGGACACTAGCCATTACTCAAAAAAGAAGTAATATTTATGGCTAAAGGTTATCCTGTCAGTGCACTTGTACAAAACATATCCTTTAATCTGTCTCATTTTCAGGTTATTTAAATGACCATGATGCTGTCACCAAGGCAATCCAAGAAGCTCGGCAGATGAAGGAGCAACTTCGGCGGGAACAACAGGTGCTTGATGGGAAGGTGGCTGTTGTGAATAGTCTGGGTCTCAATAACTGCCGGACGGAAAAGGTCAGTTCATAAAATAACTTACTCTCCAGAAACACTTAATTAAGTTGCACGAATGCTTTTCTTTTTGTCTTACCATCTTACTGTCCTTACAACGATGGCTCTCCCTCCCTTTTTTCCCTCCATCAATACTGAAGGCCCCATGCCCATCCTAATCAAAACCATCTGGAAATGGGAAGAGTTATAATTCTCTTTATCCATCTCCAAACCTTACTGACAATGAATATCCCCTTTTATGCAACCAGCTTGCATTAAAATGAAATGGCATTTGAAATATTTGTCTCAGTAAAAGTTTTGCTTTACAGAGATGCTTAACTTGTATTTGGGGATGAGCTGGATTTAAAAATGCTGAATCTTCTTTAATCAGCATAAGCTTGGATGATACCCATGCTCATATTCTAAGTATTTAGGATCCTGAGCTTGTCATAATATGTTTCCAATGCAAAGTACTGTCAAGTGTTAGATGACTTCAGAACTGGAAAATGTTACTTTATCATAAAATAAATGTGCTTTTAAAAACTTGGGCATTATTATTATACCTAAGGCCAGTGAAACATCTGGATTTGTCTGAGATATAATGATGTAAAGCTCTTTTGTCTAAGCATACATGATATTTTATTTAGAAAAAATAAGTTATTATAGAATGTTCAGAATGATGCACTTTCTTTGGGAATATTTGATATGTTTTTAATTGAAAAATTTTTAAGTGTTACCAAATCCTCTTTACACAGTCCTATAGATTAATACAGTAGATAAGAGAAAAATGATCAGCTACTTAGCAGTAACTCGAAAGTTAATCATTATGGGAAGCTTTTGAGTCAAACAGAATTGTCCAGACTGAGCAGATTGCTAATTTGGATAGCTTTCTGGTTTCCCAGGTTTTATATGGAGTTTGATGTATAATCACTAAGAAGCTGGCAATCTGCATAGTGAAGGTGAAATGTATGGGTGTCCTGTCACAACTGTTGTTTCTCTGATCCTAACATGGGTAACAATTGAAGATGGGAAAAAATTTCAGTTCTGTTCTGTGTCCAAAGGGGAGAGCAAAGCATGGGTCAGTATACATCCCTTGCAGTCTTACAACATAAGATGTATGACATTGGTGCCGTGAGAAGGGCACAACATTTTTATAGCTAAGCCCCAAAAGGGAAGGGAAAAAGCAATGTGACAGCTCTAAGAAGGAATGATAGCAAGCATAAAGGAATTTATATTCAAATATTTAAACATTCTTGAAAGGATGCTTGAGCAAAAATTCCTTTTCTCTGCTCCCCATGTAGAAATGAGTTTAACACTCAGCCAGATGCTAATGCAAAGTGACTCAAGCTATTCCTCGCAAGCATAGCTAAATTGCCGTTATTTGTTAAGCGCATTGAATTCAGCTGTGGATACAGCAGTTGGTTGCATTCAGCAAGCATCTGTACCCTTTTTTTTTTTGTAATCCTCCAAAGCAGAGACAACTCTACCTATCTCCCCCCTCTCTTCCCCAGTGCTGGCTGGGAATTGTCAAGTGACAACCGACCAAATCCTTTTGGACAGGAAGCCTTCATCCTGAGTTCTATATACTTGCAAAACAGGCCTTGTGGTTGGATCAGGGAGCCCATTAAAAGCACTTTGATGGTATGGAAATTCATCTTCATGAAGCTCCTAGGCCCCTAAGCAGCATGCTGTTTAGCTGTGGTTACAGATCAGTCATTCACATCGGAGGGCAATAATTGTGCTGACGGCTTGTAAGGCAATGGAAGTACATAAAATAATCCTGGGCCCTTCACCATGGCACTGTGAGTTAATCTTCTCTAATACAGATCAGCTGTTGTTCTAACACATGACTTTATGCTGGCTCCGGTGACTCTGCACAGCCTTTTGATTAAGTAACAGGAGTGGAACCATCTGCATTCACTTTATGCCATACTTGTCCATTGTTAGGGGAACTTATTTCTCCTTCTTGTTCTACCTCTACCTTTATGTTGTTTCTCTAATTACCACCTCCTATTTGCATTACAAGAGTGAGAGTTGCCTCTATTGAAAGTTACTGCTACAACTTTCCTTTCTCTTTTATAGAATTATCTATGATACCTCCCAAAACCTGTTGGCTAATTAAGATGTCTATATTCTCAAGAACGTTATCATTCCCGAATTTCTTAACTATGTACTTTCAATGTAGTTGAATGACATCTTGAACTATATACAGTCTTTTATTTTTATGGGTTTTTAATGAAAAGCATAAACTATGAAAATGAAGCAGTTTTGTTATTGTAATAGCATGAGAAATTCCTATAAAATTCCTATAATGTGGAAGTGAACCTTTTCAACCAAAGAATCTGAATTCTCTTATCCCTTGTTACCCTACTAAGAATGAAAGTGAGATTACGGAAGCTCTTTTAAGCAGGTATTGCTACAGTTTGTAGTTGATTTTTCCTGTTGAAGTAACATGAGTGTCATATCTACAATATTAATCAGTGACAGTATTGATCTATGACAGATCTACGACTGTGTAACCCATGGGAGTGAGATAGGGAATGAGGTATTAATGTCAAATTTATATATTTTACTTAGTAATTATTTAACATCAGCACCTACTATGTATTAGGAACTGTGCTTTGTACTGCAGGTATTATAGTGAACCTGAAAATAAGACTCTGCCTTTATAGAACTTTCAGTTCAGATGAAGTTATCATTTTGAATGTTAACCATTATATATTTATGTATGTGAGCCCACATACAGAAATTGCATAAAGACTAAATTTTACTTAGCATATCAAATCAGTGGTGTATCTTGAGTTGACAAAGGTGTATACTTTTCTTCCATATAAACCAACATCTCTATGCATATTGTGCTGTTATTTTTCTAAAACTTACCTTTTTATTCGATTTTTATAATCACTCAACTTTATCCATGGCCAATGCATATGTAGATCAGTAATTGATTTGAGATTTTGCTTTGTTAATGAAAGGTATAAATAATATATGATAAATTTCTCTATTATTTTGTATGATCATCTTTTTCATATAATTTGAACTCCAAAAGACGGGAATTTTTCTGTCTAAAATAATACTTCTAATTCCCAAAAACCCAGAAACATAAGGAGTGAGGGAGATAAAACAGAAAGAAAGCTGGAAAGGAACTGGGAGAAAGGAAAAGGGGATAGAAAAGGAATTCAGCCTGGTGCTTTATGTCAGTCTAAAAGATGACAGATATCATGATCCGAGCTCCAGATAATTGGAATCTTGTAGTGGAGATCTGTTTTCTTGGGTACACAAACCTTATACACATTAACTTTTCTCCACATCTCAAATAGCAAACATGGTTGTCTCAACTAGAAACTCTTAATTCTGAAAAGCAGTAATTGGACAGTGAAAACAATTAGAGGTGTGAAGATAGGGATGACTGTTTTTCCAGTAATATGTACCAAAACACATCATGAAAGTCATTTTTACTGAAATGCATTTTAATTGAAGACTTCTAAAAGATTTTTTTATTTCTTTACTTTTCTTGGAAGTGTTTCAATGTACCCAAGAACTGTGTATGTCAGGTTTCTTAGAAACTCCGGGACACAGTGTTATTTATAATTGTCATTTCTAGTTAATTATAGACTGATTGTATATTCAAATAATGTTATCTTTTACCACATAGCTCTGTTACAGATTAGTGTCATGGATGAAAAGGTAAACTACTCAGGTGTGAAGAAACTGAAAGAAGACTATCATACATTTGTTTTATAAAACACACACACTTAGGTTTATTACCACCCAAACGGCACAATTTTGTCCATACAACCAACTGCATACTAGGTATTTGACCTTGTGTTTGAAAATATCCACACCTAATAGGAGATCACAGAAAGCTGTTTTGTTGTCCTGATCCCACCAGGCAGTGTTAATTCAATAGAGATCCAGTATACTCAACTGAAATGTGGAATAGACCTGAAGTTTACCAGTTTATATCACTCACTCTAAATATAGTTGTCCTAGGAAGACTGTATGCTGTAGTATGTTCGAAATTGATTTCACAACATTCATCACATAATGAAGTTCAGGAATAGAAGGTTGGTGGCATTAGTTCATCAACTCAATGATATCAGGGCTGAAATCTCTGTGATTCTCCTGGCTTTTCCCTTTGGGTCTCAAAATGGTTGTTGCACCTACGACTATCACATCCACATGAAGATGAGCAGACTGAGAAGGGAGTAGTTTTTTCTTCGCTAACTTCAGTCTTCATTCCTATGGGGGTATTTCATTCCTTCTCTCAAATTGACTTCCACAAACATCTCATTGACTAGAACTTGGATATATGCACATTGTTAAGACAATAACTGGCCAAAGAAACAGACAGTACTTTAAATTGATCATGAATTATTTTCTGTTACCAAATTAGAGAACTAATCCTGTCTTCCCTGAGATCAAGGGATATCTTGAGATCAAAGGTAATATTAGCAGGGAAGAAAAGAAAGACAGAAAGGCTATTGTGTAGGAAAAGACAGCCACAACCACATTATAAAAATATCAAAGCTGTCAAATATTTTCTTCGTGAAACTAGTTTGTTTTGTTTTATAATTGTTGTCATCTATCTATTTTTTTGCTCCACTATTACATGTCCAGGGCCTTATACCTTGTCTACAGTTCATAAAGAATTAAATGACACACAGCATGAGCATAAGACAATATTGTTTGGTGACAGATTGAATCCATAAAAGTATGTTCATATACATGCTCTATACATGTTAAGACCAGCTTCTGTATTGCCTGTCTTATGTAAAACAGATGTCACTCACAGAAATAAGCGTGCAAATGTGTACACATATTTCTTAAGTTAGAAAATTTTTTCACCAAACATTGATTGCCTACAGTGTACCTGGAATATAAATAGATATACATGCTATGATTTCATCTATAACTGTAAATAATGGCTGGGAAAATGTTTTACTTTTTCTTCTGAACTTCAGTGAATATTCTTTGCAAATTTCTATCAAATAAGATGAAAATCTGGTGAATAACACGTGTACTTTAAATAAGAATAGACTCAATAATGACACCAGTTTCTCTGTGTGACTGTCAGTCATGTTTATAAGAAGCCTTATGATAGACCATATAGGCTGCTTGTAAACAAAGATTAATTTTATTATTCTGGCACTTGAAAATTCTTCCATTACAACCTCTTCTTTTCTGCCATTGTCAAATCTTCCCTTTAACAGAATGCCAAACTTGAAATGACAGTGACCAATGTTGACTTAATGTGGATGTTTAATAATGAAAAAAAGTGTGTCATTCCCAGCATTAGTTACAAATGGCAGTAAGTATATCTGATGGCAGCCCTGTAATAATTTTACATCCATCATTCTTTCCTGATGCTTCACTGGCCATCTGATGGATGGGGCTAGCAGTGCTAACTCTTCGGAAACTGGCATAGTATATGTGATTCAGCATTATCTAACACACACTCCTTGGTTTAGATAAGAAGGCTGTGAGGAATTGCAAATTGCAGGTTTTCCTCTGAAAAAGTGAATATGAAGGAACTCTTGTCTCACCATTCAGTAGAAAATGCTTCAATTAATGATTTATGGATGACTTTTGTAAATGTTGCCTTTAGCTAAAATGAATTAGAAAAGTCAAATTAGAACTGGATACTTCAGTGGCTAGAGAAAAACTTTACAAAGGTTATAGTTATGTTAGGTAAACCACCTGGAGGAAATGAGATAGATCTTTGCAATAGTGTGTGGTAAAGCAGATTTTAGTAGGAGAGTGTGTATGTTTTAAAAAATGTTCCCAGTCTTTACAATCCTCTGATTAGAATTTGCCTGGAAGCAAATTAAAAGAGTGAAAGTGATTAATATTTTCTCTTTATAAAAGTGAGCATATATTATTTTTTAGTCTCTATTTACATGTAATTATTTATTTAGTGAGTTTAATTAAAAGATACATAAAATCTGAAGTTGAATGTTTGCCTTCTTATTATTGGAACCTCTCTATTCTGAAAATTGATATAAAATGGATAGGGAACTGCTTTCTAGGCAACTGATTATTAGAAAATCTAGACCAGCTTTTTGTGTGCATGTTGGCATTTGATCCTCAGGTTTTCTTTCCTTTTGTTTTTCATTCATAAAACCTTTAATTCTGAGTGTCTTAGCTAGGGAACACTTCTTATGGGACAAGAGGGGAGAGGAAAGCCCCTTAGTGAATATTATCAGCACAGAACAGCCAGTTTTCAAAGACCATGACAAAAAGGCAAATAGGTATTATGTCATCACCATCCATCACTCTATATGTCAGCCTTTCAATAATTCCAATCGACATTCTCAATAGGGTGATGCAAGTAAAAGGGGCTGTTTGTTTCTAGAAATTGAGTATAGGCTGTCTATAGCCTTTTGTTCCAGAAGGTTTTCTTCTGTGTTTTTTCATTTCTTTTTCTTTCTTTTCTTTTTGGGGGTATTTAATTGAAATACATGCCGAGTTTGCAGACTGCAAAGATCAGAGCTGTTTTCGTCCAGCAGTGGTAACTATGCATTAAACATTTTGATTTGTTTGAGCTTGAAGTTTAGTCCTTTTTTGCCATTTGCTTCATGGAGTTTGTGTATATTTACAGCCTCTGCATTTAATGGCCACATGCCTTATTTTCACAGATGGCCAGTGGAAGACTTTTTCTTTCTCTTAGTATAGCCTGCTTTCAGTTTTGCTACATTTGTCACAGTGCCACTACTTGCAGCTAGCAAGTGCCCACGCTTGGTGGGGAGCAATTATGGTGTGAGTTTTTAAGGAGCTTTTTAAAGGTTTTTTTTTTCCAGTAAACTTTTTATGGTTTAATTTTCAAGCCTAGAAAAGCTGTGCATGTTTTCAAACAGAGAGTCTTGTGTTCTTTACATCATTCTGGTAGAGGGGTTAGTGCAGGATGGTCCAATAAAATGAGACTCATAGGGCATGCCAAATTGGGCTTTCAGAGAGACACCCACAGGCCTCTCTGATTGAAATTGTCTATTTGTTTAAGGATTCAGGGATATGCTTGCAATAGTATTCCTGAAAAGGCAAGTGTTTCACTCTGTAAAGAACAATTTTGATATTTTTAAAGTATATTTTCATGATGCATAGATAAAAGACTAGAAGGATCTACAACTGTAAACAACAGTTATGTCAAGGTGATGGGGTTGTAAATTTACATATGGATTTCCACATTTCTGAATTTTCTTAATTTTCAATAAGAAAATTCAGACTCACTTTTGCTACTGGATCGGAAGTATTATTTTTAGAAACTTGGCCTGCCAAAGTATAACCTTTCTTTTCTTTTTCTCTGGATCCTTTCCTTCTAGTCAAGATCAAATAGCTGCCTTCAAGACAACTACACTTTAAGACACTGAAATAATTAGAAAGAAGTTTATTTTTCAATCACCCTCTTATATTTAGTAGATGTATTCCTTATTGCATTTATTGCAAACTACTTTTCCAATATGAATTAAGATTTATCAGGAAAATATTCTGAATTCAGCATTTATTACAAAGGGTCTCATTTAATCTTTCCAATGATACTTTTTCTCCTCTTTTACAAATGTTCATGATTTGCTTATGCCTTTGAGTCATAGGAGTAATAATGGCTATTGATACTTATTTTGTACCTTACAATTTTCAGTGTTTCCATATCACATTTCGGTCTCACTCTGTAATATAGGGAGAACAGTATTCTTGGTTTCAAATTTTTAACTTGAGATTTGAGAAGATTATAGGAATTCCGTTTGGGGGCTCAAATCCAGTCTGTATTCCAAAGGACTATAGAGAAGGAGTTCCGGAAGGTAACCCAGTGCCTATTCAATTAGCTTGTTACCCAGCGTTTGTTATGTGTATTTGTTAACACAATTTTGAGACTTTCTCACAAAAACTTCATTTAAGCAATCTCCATCTCTACAATTTGTACATCTTTTTTTATAATTCTTTGCTTCTGCCATTTCTGTTTCTTATTTAGCTCTTCCTCTCTTCACCGTGCACATATTTCACTGGAGAATGAACTAGGAAAGCAAAAAATCTTATTTGTTTTGTTTCTCCTAGCAGCTCTGATAAAGCAAGTGATGAAGTTTTAACTGTTCATTAAAATGAGGTTTTAAATATCTATTCTAATCTATCTTTTTCTCTCTCTACACATAAAACTACCACGAATAATTGAAAAGTGAACTGTAACCCCAAAGTGCCTGTATTTATTTGTCAGGAGCAGCATTTCCAAAGGAAGCCATGACTCTTTAAAATAGCCCAATCTTAATTCTTTAACTGAAGTAACTATTGGCTATCAAGGCTACGTTTGTAAGAATGCTGAAAGTTTTATAGTTTCTATTCCATGAAAAGGAAAAATAAAAGAGAACAATCCTATATGTTTCTGTGGTTCAGTAACTGAGTTACCCATTGTTTATAGAACAATTATCATCAGACAACATTCCAGTTTTGTGTTTACATCTCTACAGCCCTCCCACCTACCGGACATCCTGTGTCGGGTATGAATTATATTATTTTTCTTCGTTGTCCTTCAGATTTTCTCACATTAACCGTTCTGATTTGACTCCAGATGTACAGTTTGTCTGTCTCCTCTGGTTTGAAAAAACAAGAAAGTCTTTTTTTTTTTTTAGTTGTTGGCTGAATCCTCACCACATACACAGACATGTGAAATCCCATGTTTTTATTTTTTCATCTTCTGCCTTCCCTCTTCCACATGTACACAACAGAGGCACCAAGATGACAAAGATGCATGGGCTAGTACTTGACTGTGACAGTACTGATATGTACCTTATTTGTGAATTATTTGTTTTCTATATATTCCTTTGAGTGGCTCTTCTATATGTTACATATACAGGCCATAGAAGCTTTTTCTTCTTTGTGTCACTGGTTTGCTCTTTTAAGGACTAAGTTAGTAATGTTGAATTTGGACATTTAACTATGGCTTTAACAAAGTACCTGAATTTGTCAATTTGATTACTACTGAATAGTTTTCTCATAAAAGTATATATAAATAGTGATAATATTTTTGTTTTTATTTGTTTTTTTCATAATTTGAGATATTGTCCTTGAATTTAAGAAAAAAATTATGGAATTCTTGATCATAAATGGACATTTAAATTTCTTAATTAGCAACTTTTCAGGAAAGTATTATTTATGGATACAGAAATTATGCAGATATGGCAAAGTACACAGGGCCCGGAAAAAGAGATCTGAGTGAAGTGGGATGAAGAAATCAACAGTAGTCTGCATTAAATATCTTGTGAAGATCCTTGTTTAGAAAGAATCAAGACCTGTTATTTGTGGAATATTTGTCTGAATATTTTAATTTTTTTGTAGAAAGTCCAGTCAAGTTGGACATAAAGTCATAGAATTGCAGATTTAAAGAAAATGCAAAGGGCCTTCAACTCAGCCTGTCATGCATTGCTTCTTCCACGTCTCTAATATGTAAGGCAGATAGTCATACAGCCACTACTTAACAACTTTCAGGGAGATGAAATTTCTTACATCCTGAGGCAGCCCACTTAATGGATAGATGTTAGACAACTATTAGACAACTATACCTTCAGTGGTTCATTATCTTTCACCTGAAAACTTAGAACTTTTTATCAATGTTCTATCCCTTGACTACATATGACCAAAGTCTGTCTCTGTTTTGCAAATAACAAGCCTTGGTTCTTTTTTAAACATGGATGTTCTTAAGATATCTAAACATAATTATTGATCTCCTTACTCCACTCAAATCTCTTTTTCAATATCATGTGTAATTTTTCCATGATGACAAGGGTATTGATAGGAGCATAGTTAAAACTAAGTGAAGTCCAGAGAATTATTGTCATTGAGTTTCCCAGGTCTATATTTCAGTTCTGGCAGAAAAAGAAAATGAGATCATTATGTTATTATTTTTGTTAGTAAATCCATATTAGCTTTTTATTATCATTACAACCTCTACTATGTACTCTTAACTAATCTTTATAATCAACCTATCTTTTATGAAATACACATTAAGTACTCAGGTTATTATTTCTCAAATTTTCCTATAAAAATTAGAATTAGTTATCAACTTTGAAATATTTCTCCCTCTTTAAAATCAATTCCTTAAAATGTATTAATATGGGCCTGGCCTGGTGGCTCATATCTGTAATCCTAGCACTTTAGGAGGCCAAGGCGGGAGGATTGCTTGAGATCAGGAATTCGAGACCATCCTTGGCAATATAGCGAGGCCTCCTCTCTACAAAAATAAAAATTAAAAATTAACTGGGTATTGTCCACGCACCTGTAGTCCAAGCTGCTCAGGAGGCTGAGGTGGAAGAATTGCCTGAGCCCAGTAGGTCAAGGCTGCAATGAGCCATATACTAGCCTGGGCAACAGAGTGAGATCCTGACTTGAAAAAAAAAAAATACTAATAAGAATGCATCAATATCATCTGCAAGTCATTTTACTATCTTGGAAGGTTATTCACCTTGATTAAACTCTTGAACTCAGAGAAAGTATATGTTTATTTCTAAACCATTCCATCTTCAACTTGCTTAAGAAAACTTAATCTGCCAATGCATTGCACTGTTTCTTGTTTTGTTTTGTTTTGTTTTAGATTGAAGATATAGTTTATTTAGAAAGTAAATTGGAAAGAGAGAGAAAAAGGGGATCCATCTCCCCCAGATTGGGAAGAGGGCCAGAACTTGAAGCATGGCCTGGCCATAGCTTAATGAAGCATGGGTGGTCCAGAGCTTAACAAAAGCAATAGCCTACATTGCCCTTTGATCAGATTGCCTGATGAAACTAACCTCCTCAAAAGTTTAGCCAGAATTATACTCCCAGTAACTTTTAATGAAACTGGTTGCCAAATTTCATAAAATAACATTAGATTGTAGAACAAAATGATGGATTCTAATTCATGAGGGAATCTCTGAATTTAGAAGGGAAAAAAGTCAGGATTAGGTAAGACTGATTTTGTGGATGACTGGACCAGCGGACATGTATACACCCTCTCTCCCAGCACCTTAGCTCATATATCCATACGATTCTCTGATGGAGAAAAAGAATGGAAGAATACTGCTCAAGGATACCAGATTCCAGAATACCAAAGTGTCTGTGGATATTCTAATCAGTAAATTCATACTTGATAGGGGTAAAATTAATGGAAGATTTCTTCAATGTTTATTTTTGTTAATGTTAGAGGGAAATTTGTGTTTGTGTGTATGACAGTGTATGTGTATTTATGTGTAATTCACATGTAATTTACAGGAAAGCCTTTTCTCCCACTTGTGCTGTTATATTATGTAGGTGGATGGTTATTTTATAGAAAATGGAGATATCAGTAAGCAAGAGTAAAACCAAGAGGTTGAAGGGATAAGACACATGCGTTGTTACTTAATATTTTACTTAAGCTGATGAAAACATCTCCAACTGATAAATTGTTATGACATTTGTAAATAATCTTTCATCTTCTTTGGTGTTCTATGAGGTTCACATAGTTGGAGCTTTAAAAACCTTTTTTTGTTTCTTCTTTCTTCCCATGTCATTAGTATAGTAGGAGACCATAAAAAAGTGCAGCCAGAATGGGTTTAACTGTTACTGAGTCAACATTTGACAGTCACACTCTATTCTGTCATTTCATGCATGTGCTTTTTATGAGTTTTATAGCTTTGTGAGCTTTAGTTCGGGGATGTCTATTATGATAGCTGATCCACAGACCATCTCTCTCTTTGTGTGTGTGTCTGTAAGGAGCAAAGCTCATCACTTATACGAATCCCAATTTCAGAGTAATGGAAGACTTACCTACTCATGCACTGTTTAATTTAGAATTAGGTAACTAAAGAAATGTCTGCCTCCTCTAAGGTGCTGTTTGTGTGTTCATTTATTTTGTTTGTTTTGTGAAAAATCAACATAGAATGTCCATTTGAAGCTTTGCAAAAAACAGTGATTTTCCATTTTTGTGTGTGTAAGAGTTAAAGTAATGGAATAGAGAAATTTTTCAATTTAATAGGTAACAAACTAACATTCTGGAACTGTAACTCATCATGCCTGAATATTAAATGGGGGAGAAAAAATTAAATACATTTTGATGGATGATAGACAAAAGGGGAAAAAAAGCTTAACAATATTTAGAGTTAACACTCAAATTCTCTTTTTAAACACTTATTTGTCTGACAATAGAGAATACAGAATCATAATCATAATAGGTTACTTAACACTTAAATTGAACTATTTCTGTAATTTTTATATGTTAGAAAGAATCTTTGTCTTTTCAATTTTTCCATTGAAATTTTTTATAATATTAAAAGCATATCAATTTTAAATTTTTCAAACTAATGAAACCCTATCATGTATTTACTGCAATTTTATAAATTAAGATTCTGGGAGGACTCAGGGAAGTTAATTGATTTATCTAAAACAATGTGGCTAATCTATATGGCAGAGTTTGTTTAAAATGTGATATTTCTGACACCAAAACCCATTATTTCTTAACCTCAGATATGTCCTGTTCTAACCTCAGGTCAGTCCTTTTCCCATTAATCCCTATAGCCTTTTGCCAATCAGAATGGTTTTTGGCTGAGAAGTATGGATCTATATTGACCACTACTAATCACTAACTGCCCACATCTCTTTAGATATTTCTTGGCTTTCCTTGTTGAGTCTTACCATAGCCTGGTCTTATGTACAAACAAATGATTGGATAAACCACAGAGCACAAGTCTAGCTACCGAATTTTTTCCAAGTCAATATTAATAGTGGTCCTTTGGACCAGGCTCGGTGGCTCAGCCTATAATCCCCGCACTTTGGAAAGCTGAAGCGAGTGGATTTCCTGAGCCCATGGGTTCGAGACCAGCCCAGGTAACTTGGTGAGACCTTGTCTCTACATTAAAGTAGCCAGCCATGGTAGCGCACATCTGTAGTTCTGGCTACTTGGAAGGCTGAGGCGAAAAGATTGCCTGAGCCCAGCAGGTCAGTGCAGGGGTGACTGTGAGCGTGCCACTGCACTCCAGCCTGGGCAATGGAGTGAGACTCCAACTCAAAAAAAAAAAGAATGGTTCTTTGAATGTTACATTTTAAAGTTACCCATTTGAGTTCAAGAAACTATGTAGTCCCCAACTTTCTTTTTTTCTGTAGATGAGATGCAATTCACTTGCATCTTTTTTCAAGTCAGCATAGGCTCAGACGATTTTTTTTTTACATAAAAAGTAGATTTAGCCTAAAGTTTCTCCTTGATCTCCGCATGCCTGCAGAATTGTGTATGATTTGTTTAGCAAGATAAAAATCATCTTCCTAAAGCCAATCTGGTTGTTATCCAGTGGCCACTTTTTTGGTTTTGGTTTTGGTTTTTTTTAGTCGAAGTCTCACTCTATCGCCCAGGCTGGAGTGCAGTGGCATGATCACGGCTCATGGCATCCTCAACCTCCTGGGCTCAGGCAATCCTTCTACCTCAACCTTCCAAGTAGCCAGAACCATAGGTGCACACCACCATGCCTGGCTAATTTTTTATTTGTTGTAGAAATGAGGTCTTGCCATGTTGCCCAGACTGGTCTCAAACCCGTGGGCTCAGGCAATCCATTCACCTCTGCCTCCCAAAGTGTGGAGATTACAGGTGTGAACCACCATGCCCATCAGTTACCAGTTTTTATTCAAGAGAGAAAGCACACAGGTCATCTTGTTTGAACCTTACTTATAAAACCCTTGGGCCTTTTCATTTTGACACTGTCGCAGTTAATCTTTTGCTCAGAGCAGTTCAGAATTTGGGCAGGTATTTCTTTAAATATGTTTTTTTTTCTTTCTAATAAAAAGAAGGTAAAGGAGAGAAGACCATTGAATCTTGTCATTTTCAGATCAGTATTTGAATAGTAATGAGTACTGTAAAATACAGCTGCTACACTGGATTTGTGTTCCAGAATACTGATCTTAAAATGGAAGAATGGGATGTTATTTTTCTGTACAAATACTTGACTAACATGATTTTTATCAGAGCCAGTTAAAACTAAGATTCTAAGGTTGACAGAAATTGTCGTTTGTGCCCTTCAACATTTATTTGTTTCCCCAAACTCAAGTTTCTTTGCTTTTCTCATTTGCAGCATCTTCCCATTTAACTCTCTTCATACCCGATATCCACTGCCCTCATTTTGTTTCAGCTGCCTCTATGGTACTTTGAAAAGACTGATTTAATTATATGAATTTCAAGAATCAAGCCATCACCTTTTCTGGTAGTATTTGAGCATATGAAAAGAAGCTTCTGGAAAAGGAAATATTTAACCCAAAGAACAGAATCTCAAATGATTGAGCTTTAGACATGATTGTGCATAAGTGAACAGGGAAGGAACAGCTAGGGACAGGTGGTGTTGAAAGGGGTGAAGTAGGAGGAGGGATTTTTCTAGTCCACCTATTTCTGTGTTATAACGTTTAGCTGGTTCTTTCTCCTTCTATGTGCCTGAATAGATTGAATTTAAACTTTTGAGTACTATTCTTAAATCCAACTCATTCTTCTGGTGGTTCAATATATTACCTAGACTCCTATCCACATGCAAAAATTATACCTACCATTTTACATAAATACTATATTTAAACTTCAACAATTAGATCAGTTTTATGTGGAATTAAATGGTAATTATTTTTCATATGTCATTATCTCCTTACAATCAATTCCTTTATGTCTCTAAATTTGTTGGTCACTAGTTTTTCTAAAATGTCACAATGTTACCATTTTTACTTACATGCTATTGTAGTGTGTTTTCATTAAAGGCACATCTTACCTACTCCAATTCCTCTAATCGCCTCTCCTTTTTCCTGTTCACATGTCTGAAAGTACACTTAAAGGTCTATACAAATGGTTACAGAAAAGCACAGCTTATCATGTTGGTTTCCAGTATCTTCCACTGACAGACATCCCGTTGAGAAGTATAGTCAGCTCTACTTTTAGATACCTGACTGAATCATTTTATTAATACTGTGTGCTTTAGAGACTGATGATTAGAGATTACTTAATGTAAAAACTGATTATGACTTTCTGCTCATCATTTGTTAACTTTAGTCTTTTAGTAAGATGGTATAAGAGCCACGGAGCTGTACTCAGAACCTTGTATGTCACTTAACATTTTTTTTCTTTTCTTTTTTCTTTTTTTAACATGCTTGTATTCATTTGTTTTTTCTTCCTGAAAGACATTGCTTCAGAATAGAAATCTCTCTGTAAAGTATGTAATATTATTGCCCTGTATACTGTTAAATCAAAATCTAAGAGGTGTTCCAGGCCCAGTATATACTCCAAAGAGAGCACAGTAAGGTCTTCACTGACCTGGGGACGAGGTCACATTGATGGAATATGTGTGTATTCTTTTTGTTAATACAACTGTCTTTTGTTTTAACAGCTAAATTTCCGGTAAAGAAAGTCTGTTAAGCTAGTGGCCTTGATGCTCCCCAACTCAGCTGATATATACAGCAGATTCTCTTAGCAAAATAAATCCATAACATACAAAGCAACTGAAAACACCAATTTCACACACAAAACAAATTGTTCAAGTCTACATTTTAAATATATAACTTATTTCAACTTTAATACTATATAATTCTACAGAACTAAAGTTAATATAAACAGTTTTATAGTTTCCCTACTGTATTTTATTTTGACTGACAACTTTAAAGTGTTTTTCTATTAAATAATGTAAAGACTTTGATGAGTAAAGTACAGGAGTTCCAAGGCCACTAATTTAAGAGAATATTTAGCCTAATACGTACAATTGTAATATTGCCATAGATTTTGCAGAGATAAACCATGTACTGTATTAAGAATTTCAATACCCTGTTGGTTCTTGGTAGCAACATGAGTTGGACCAATTACCTGTAGTACAGTTATCTTAAATTGTCAATTGTTTTCCGTAAATATTTCATTGTGTCCTAGCAGTCTGCGGTGTATGTAGTTCACTAGTACAATTCATGACTGTGTTCTTCAGAAAAATGAGGTGAATAACTAATAAAGAAACTTGAGCAAATGTTATGAGATCCAATAGATGCTTTTCTTAAAACTGTTTTGGAACCACATCATCTTCAGAGCAGTGCTGGAGAGTTCAAACGAAAATTATCAACCTTTCATTGTATGCTTTTTTCTGTTCCTAAAACCTCCCAGTTTCTTAATTTGGAAGTAGTATAATATCTCATGGGGTTTAGGTTGAGCGTTAACATTTTCCTTGAAATAATTTATTTTGCAGTGCCATGTTCTCCATGAATGCAAATCATGCACTGCATGCTTTTAAATGACTTGATGTCTCTGCACTTCTAATTTTGGTATATTTGTATCTCAAATAATTCGCCAACTCAATATTTTGGCTTAGCAATCCAAATCAAATTGTGGTCCAAGTAGCAGGCATTCACATTGGATGTACAGAGACTTGACAAGCAATTAGCAATGAATATTTAAACGTCTTCATTACCCTTGCATGAGGAATGCAGATGGCATTTGAGAAGATGGCAACCAGAGGGCACTACTATGAATTATGTTTCTATCATTTGGTCACCTGACCATTGGAAGACTTTCTCTGGGCCTTATGCCACTCCTATACTTCTACTGTCTGGATAAAAATAAAGCAGAAATTCCAAATGTAAAACAGGTTGCTTCCATGAAATTTCTATGCGCATTTTGTGATTTGGGAAGGTTGTCTCTAAGGATCCCGGCAAATATCCTTTAGGCATACCAATCCAAATGCCAAGACTTTATAGGAGTCTATAAGAATTAGAGTGTCTTCAAAAATCCTGCTGGTCCTTCCTATAATTACCTTAGTATAATGTGCTGAACATGCAAAGGTGAATAAATCAACATCTCATTCTTTCCAGAAGCTAATGTTTTATATGTGGTCTAAGAAAAAAATGTCTTCAAATAATTATGATTTACAGATTGATTCTCATTTTAATTTTTGTTAAAGGAAAAAACAACACTGGAGAGTCTGACTCAGCAACTGGCAGTTAAACAGAATGAAGAAGGAAAATTTAGCCATGCAATGATGGATTTCAATCTGAGTGGAGACTCTGATGGTTTGTGAAAATTGTTCATATATTTTCCAATAATATGCAGAAGTGTCTATTTAGTGCCAATTAAAACTGCTAAAAGAATAGACTAGGCAAACAGCAGACACCCTTGATGCTGTCCTGCCCATTGTGTCCTTCACAATGTATCTTCCCTTTAATAAATCAACTTTTCTTAATTCATTAAAAAAAAATAGACAGCCACTTCATACCTGATCATTACAATAAGAGGTCACATAGTTCCCATGTGCCAAGCACTTACTGAGTGCTTTGCATAAGTCATCTCATTTAATTCCTAGCACAACCCATGGGCTACATACTACTGCATTTGAAACATTTTTTCCAAGGTCACAGGGCTCAAAGTGCCAGAGGCAGGACTTAGATTCAGGAAGGCATGATTCTAAAGCAAACGTTCTTCATCACCATCTACCCTGTCTCTCACTTCCCTGTTTCTGTACCCCAAACAAACTTTTCAGACATTTTTATTTATCAGCTCATCTGTCAAGTCCTGACCAAAATATATGGTTCGGTGGACATTTTCAGGAGAGTTTCCTACATTTTGGAACACTTTCCTCCTATGCTGTATACCACACAGTCAAGTGTCCTGCCCACTCTCTATAACCTGACTGGAATCCAGCTGCACAGTTTAGGCTTCCCTCAGGTGCCTCAAGACTTCTGTTGTCTGTATCATCTCTGAACATTTTAAACACTCACAGTAACGACTAATTAAAGTGATACTCGAATTTTAATAGCATGGCAAAGAGGGGAAAAGAAAAAAGTGTTGTTCTTATACAGGACCCTGACTGGAAACCTCTCTCTAGTGGCATAAATGCACTTCTAGAGTTCCTTTGGTGGCACAGCCTTCAACTTTGCTACTATTGCAAGGAAGTTCCTTGCATATAGAAAAAAGTGCACCAGGGCAAACCAGTGAGATACATACTTTAGGAGAGAGGGTCCCCTTGTATCCTCTAACATATTTGACTGTCTACTCTGTGTTGGACCAGTTCTACTTTTAAGTCTAGGTCTGTACTAGTCAAGGGAATAGCCAAATAGGAACATATAACCACATAATCCTATCAAAACTAAATTTTATGCAATTGAATATCCAAGAAAAATCTGCTTTTTCTGGTCTAATGTATCTAAACATCTTCTTCTGTTTTCTACTTCACTAAGCTAAGATAAACCTAGCCAAAGTACATATAAAGAGCTAGTTTAGATTTGATGAAGTCACATAATGTTCATTTTATTGCTTATGTTGCTGTAAGGTGTAAGAACAAGAAAAGGCAGATGTGCAAATGATCATTTGCTAGTTGCAAACCCATTTTAGAAAGATATTGCCATATATTAGCACCCATTTTTGTCAATAAAAAGACAATTGCTGGTAATAAAACATTTCATAAATTTTAAGTTGTATTAGCATGATAAAATATGCCCATAGCAATCAGCATTAAAACATCAAAGTTTTTGTTACTGTTATTTGTTAAGTTCAGTCAAGCTTGTATGTGAAATGTGTTCCACTTTTCACAAGACCCAAAAGCACATTACGAATAAAAATATTGAGAAACTCCACCAATAGATATGCTGTGTTTTTTTGTTTGCTGCTATAGAGATCTTCAAGTTTGGATAATTTTGAGTGATGCTTATGTCTTCATATAGAAAAGAAAAAAGAAGAAAAGGAAGGAAGAAAAGGAAAACAGTCCTTTCATTGATAATACAAGCTCTAAGATTCTCAAAGTATTTTAGATTTTAGAATCTACTAAAATACATCACTCAATCTTTTGTGCTGATAACCAGCGATAGCCTCCTGTCATAGTTACACTGCAGCTCCTTATTTTCTTTGCCTAAACTCAAGTGTTTTGGAAGCCATTTAATCTGCTGGCGCCATTCTAAGAAGTCACATAAGGCTATAGGACTGGACACAGCGTCCAAAGATTTCATTGTGACTCTGAGTTGGTTTATCACAGTGAATCTTATGGATTGAAATGTACCTATCCGCGGCTCTTTCAGATGTTGGGGGAAAAGTTCAGAAGAATATTTCATTTGTTTTAACCTTAAGCATATGACTGAAGAATCATTAAGAAGCCATAGGTATAACTATTCATTTGTTCTTTTCTCTGCTGATTTTACATATCTTTCTGGGGGCATCAGCATATATCATGTACTTATTAGCACATAATTTTAAAGAGAAGCCAAGCATATTACAAGGAAATATCTATATTTCATTTTAACTTCAGAATTTCATCTAGCAGAGTTTTTATTTGTGAAACTCTGAGAAAAGGAGAAAGGCATGCATACTGTGTGTTTGGACAGTCTTTAAATAGCCAAGGTATATTCTCCCCTATGCTCCACCCATTCTGCCAAGTAGATTGGTGTTTCATAATTTGTGAGCTCCTTTGCCTATTTAATATTTCTACAGTACTGGCATGCCTGTTGATTTAATCTAACTTTTCTCTTTCCAAATTGCATCAAAATTTATCTATTTAAGTATCTTGTGAGTTTTTGAAAGTAAATGATGAAACAGTCCGTAGTCCATTGAAAGAAAGGGAAAACAGATTAGAAGTGAGTTGAAAATACAAATACAACATTTGCCACCACAAGGCTTATCACAGAAACTTCAAAGACAAGCATCTGTCTTAAGAACTGGAAGTACCATTATCAGAAGTACTTTTTGTTTTCAGACACTTTAATAGACTAAAAATTAGTAATGCAAGGAAGAAAGTTGCCAAAAGTCTTAACACTAACATGAATCCATGTTTTCTGTTTCAGGAAGTGCTGGAGTTTCAGAGTCAAGAATTTATAGAGAATCCAGAGGACGTGGCAGCAATGAACCCCACATAAAGCGTCCGATGAATGCCTTCATGGTGTGGGCTAAAGATGAACGGAGGAAAATCCTTCAAGCCTTTCCTGACATGCACAACTCCAATATCAGCAAGATACTGGGTAAAAAAAAAGCATTGGAATTAAGTGATAGATGGGATAAAATTCTGTTTTCTACAGTTGTGGAAGGATACTGGATTTGGAGGCCAGGTCGCTCATGCTATCTGCTTATCCAAAAAATAAGCATCATCATTGAGGCTTCATCCAGTGACGAAGCATTCTGTGTTCACCGAGAAATGTGCTAATTTCTCAAGTTCTATAAATAATTTAGACGTGTGTCTTCATACTAACTACAATAAAGTTTTCTCTTGTAAAATCTAGAAATACTTTTACTAAGACTGACACAAAAGTTGCTTTCACATGAACCACTAGATATTGATATTGACCATTTTTATTCTTTTCCTTGTAAACTATAAATAACTTATTGTTAGACTTAAGATTTTCTTCCTTTTTCATCATCAATTGTAACATAAGGATAAAGAGCTTTGTTTGTAGAATTCTTCATGTTGTGGGTATGAGGGTGGAGGTTGGGATGTTTTTTATTCTAGTGCTATAATTGAAAATCAGATACTCAGAATACAAGAAGATATAGAATGTACATTTTAAAATTTGTACTTTAATAACCTTAGGTACTAAAGGTTCTTTTACTAATACTTAGCAACAATTTTCAGTATTATTAAAAGGGGACTTTTCCTGCCATTGCAGCTTTCAGCTTAACAGAAAAAACGTATTCACTTACTCTGTACACAGACACTGAAGCACACAGAAGAGATAGGTGGGGAGAAAGGGTGGGCCACTTATAAAGAAACCTGTTATAGACCATGTTAAGTCAATAGACCAAGTACAAAAAGACCTATTACAGACCAGAAGAAAAGAATGAAAGATTCTGTTTCTTTTGTGCCATTCTCTTGACATCATTATTGTTATCGTTGTCATCACTGTCATCTTCATCTTCATCACCTTCATCTTCAAGTAGCCAGGTGGTCAGGTACTGGACAACCTAAGCAAATTTTGATGATTCATTCTCTGTCTTCTAAAACCTAAATGATAAAAATAGAATAGAAACACATAACTCTGTCAGAAAATTTGGACTTCAACAAAAGTTGTCAAAATTATTAAAGCTTTAAGATTCATAATGCACTTGGAATTACATGCAGTTTATGGAAGTGGTATTCCTTTAGCTTTTTGCATTAAGGAACTGATTGTCTAAAATTAGTTACTAAACATGTACATATTTTTATGATCCCATATTCTTAACAAACTTAATAGTTGCCTCCCAGTCTACAATGTATACTTGTACTGAGATAAAAACAAGCAAGACTCAATTTTCACTGAAAATGATTTTGAGATATTCAGATGCCTGTTATCTAAAAAGACTTGAGTTTGTGAAGTTTTTTGAATATGTAGAAAATAAAATCTGTATATAAAAATATATCGTGCATAAACAAAATAATCAAGAAGAAATACATATTTTTTTGCATCTCTACCATCTCTGATCTAGTTTTCTTTTATTTAACTATATTCTACCTTCCAAATGAAATTTCCCATCTTTAAAAAACAACCTACCTGTTTCATTTGAAAAGACTCGGTAAAAGAATACTTTGTGTAAGCATATTTCATGGTTTTTAATTTTTATAGCTTTTAATTTTTCCCAAATTAGAAATCAAAAAGGTAAAAAAAAAAACAACTAACTAAATACTAAACTGTCTCATATCACTCCATCCATGTGTCCGAATACTAAAAAAGTGATAAACACTGATTAAAACTTTATCTTAAGTATAAGGTAAATACCAGTTTTGATGACATGAAATGATTTTTTAGAAAATGTAGTTAAAGTGTTTATGAAAAGAAATGACTCACTAAGATAATTTCTTTCTGGTTTGAAGAAGAGAATATTAGAATGACCATGTGATTATTTAATAATAGGCAAAAAGAGAAGGTTGCCTAATTTCAGTCTTTTTGAGAAAAATAAATTAAAGCTATAGCATTTATATTTGGGAACAAAATACTGAGGTGTTTTAAACCTCAGTATTTAGTCATAGCTTTAAATAAATAAGTGATCTTCAAATATCCACAAGATCATTCTAAATGGCCCATTTCATACAGAAGTACAAAGAAAGCTTGATGTTTTCCTCTTTGCTGATTGTTTTGGATAACAGCCTCCGACAGCATGCCGCTAATTCATTCTGCTTAAAACAGGCGCTTGAGCTGGGTTGACATTTTACGTAGTCTCTGGGGATCCTAGTTGACATTTTAAAGGGCTTCTAAGCATTTTATAATACCCTAAAATCTGGTTTTAATAAGCCATTCTGCTGAAATTGTTAACATAAGGAATCACCTTTTACTGCTTGGCGCTAGATCAGGGGATGAGGGACATCTTTTTCTGATTAGATATACAGTAGTTGGAGTAAAATGTGCAAATTCATTACAGACCCCATGGAGATGACAATGTTGCTCAGCTGAAACTCTTCACTTTTAGTGTATTGGCAGATTTAGAAAGGAAAAGAACACTCTTAAGACCCTTTTTTTTTCTAACCTATTTTTGAATATGAAATATTTTTGATTGAAACTTCCTCTTTTGTCATCAGGAGTAATATCCAATTGTCCTGTTTTTCATTCTAAAAGGCCAACCTTTTGAAAGCAGCAGGAAACATATGCCCTGTACATGAATGAGTCCAGGGTAAGCAGCCAGCCACACCCAAATCAAATAGATATTTTTTATCTTTTTCGGTGATATCTAAAATGCTTTCCTACTATTCTCATTGAGTGTTTTTCAGAGGTTAGCATCACAGCTACATCCAGCAGTTATTATACCTGCAAAGCTATTTAAATCAACACCAAACTTGTCAGTTAACCAAATTCAAAGTTATTATTTTAAAAATGAAAACTAAATTTGCCACCAAATTGAAACACTACTCTGAACTGTTATAAAATGTCAGTCATTTTGCCTCAGTTAGTGCTTAAGCTATCTTAATTCTTATTGAAAAGACTTATAATTTTAAAATATAGTTTAGGATTCAGTAGTACTCCCAGAGAAATGATAAAAATTTAAAAGATTTCATAATTCCAGTTCATGCCAGATTTAGAAGTCAGTTGATCTGAGAATTTACACATCTTTTATTATCCCATTCCTTTATATGTAAACATTCCCATTTCCGCTGTATTTTAGCCAGAACAGCTTTCTTTAAGTTCCTCTAATTCTCCTTTTTACTGAAAGATTTTGTCCATTGTATTATGCCTCTATAGGATACTCTTCTCTTTCTGATCCTCTTAGGAGTCATTTCTATAGTGAAGCCCTGATTTGCAGAAGATTGATCTTATCTCCTTATCATATATTCTCATACCTTTCTGTGCTTTCCACAATTATAAAGAAAATAATAAATTTTGTAATTAGATATTTAATGTATTATGCCTGGCCAATTATAAGCTCCAAGGAGACAAACTCTCTTATTCATTACTGCATACTCAGTAATTAATACAGCATTATGCACATAGTAGGAACTATAAAAACAATTCTCCATTCCAAGGCAGATTACTTCAAAGCATAAAGTCTTTCCTTAGAGAAACAAAACTTCTGTAGTTTATAGAGCATTTAAACTTAGGTAAGAATCTTTGGCAATCTCTATTCTAATTGGGAATGCTGATTTCTTTGTTGAATTTTGTGATAGTGAATTTTATATTAGGTCAGCAATCTTTTATCTATTTTTCATTGTATTCCTATTTGCTTGGTAAGTTATTTCTGATAAGCTCACTTTCTACTCCTTGATCTGAAGATCAAAAGCTGGTATAAATGCTAAAAGAAACTCCATGATAAAATTGATCTCATTCAATGCTATTATAACTTCATTTGTGTTTATCTATGCCCTGAGAACAACATGAATGATATTCAAGTACCTCTAGAGAATAATGTTTACCAAATGAGGAGTTTGAGATTGTACCTACAAATGATATGGCCAGACCAACCATCTTAATGTTGGATGATGCTATTTAAATAGAAGTTTGAAAAAGGTATAGAAAAAGAAGCTCCATTATTTGAACTGTAATCTGAGTTTCCGTTGTAATAGAATAAGTTCATACTGGCTATCTAGATTTGAAAAAAAAAACTACATTTGTAAATCTTTGTAACACCTACATGGATACACTCCACCTATGCAACATCTGTTCCAATAGGAAACAATTCTAAGGAAAGAGAAATTGCCCCTTTTGCTGCATGCTTTAAAAAATATAACAACCCAAACTGAGGAATCCCCTACATTGGTAGAGAAGAACTGTTCAACAGTCTGTTGTTTGCATTTAAGATACAGAGTTATGATTGAGTAATAGACTCACTCAAAGATCTTTTTACATGACTTTGGAAAGCAGGTAGAGATCCAGGGCCAGTACATACTTGGGAGAGGGATCTCTTAGTTCCAGTGTTTTGATCTTTGTACATTTAGGTCAAGTTGAACTGATTATTTTCAGATAAACATACTTCATTTGCAAATAGATTTTTAAGTTTGTCTTAATAAAAAAATAAATATTATTACCACTACTTTTGTTACTACTACACAGTCTAATGACAGAATCAAAACTTTAAACCATAATCTAAAATAAGAATTAGCATAAACTATTTTTATTTGAGCTTCAAATTTGTTTTTCTTGGTCCTAATTGGATCTACCCCAAAATTAACAGTGAGAAGAAGGGGGAAAATTGGTGTTATCATCATTAATGTATACTGTGTCATGGGAAGTGACAGCTTTATATACAATTGAAATTGGTTTTTTTAAAAAATTTTACTCAATACACACTTATTATAATTCTGAACTCCACTAGATTATGTTCTCGTAGGCGGGTATACACATATAAGGCAAGAATTGTAGCACACTTTAAATTCTATCAAATCTGAGTTTTAGTCACAGATCTACAATTTAATAGCTGTGTGACCTTAGGTAAGTTACTTCATCTATTTGAATCTCAATTTTGTCATTTATGAAAATAGGTCTAATATAAGTGCTGTTTATTTTACAGGATTGAACTGAAAGGTAGAAATGAAATAACACATGTAAAGTTTTTAGCACGGTATCTAGCACATGGTAGTTACTCAGTCCATGTTTGTTAATATTATCATTTAAATTATAATTAAATTTTTAATGAAATAAAATTTTAACTGTAATCATTTCTGCAAACTTTAACATACATAAACGTCTTGAGGAGAATGAGACTTTCTGACACGTTAGGGACTTTTGTAGTAAGTAGTCTACCCCTCTGAAAAAGAATTTCAACAACTAGATAATTAGTCTATGATGATGTAACTTTTCTGTTCACAGTGGAATTACATTGTGGTCTATTGTAGAAATTGAAGATATACTCATTAAATTATCTATGAGCTTTTAACTACATAACATAAAAGTCTGGCTAAACTGTGAATACAAGCTAGAAAAAGTATATATGTGTATATATAATATTGTCCAGTGTTCATATTTTTGGCAACATAATTTCTTTGAATACAGAGCCACCCACCTTTGAACTTGCGGGATCTCACCTTTGGAGTCAAAGCTCCCTAGTCAAAAAACAGGTTTATGTTAGTTCTGGGTTGTGGCCAACATCTTTACTTCAGATTTTCTTGTTCTCAGTGATATCTCTGTTTAGGATACTTAGAAGTTATGCAAATTGGAATCCTAACCTTTTTTCTTCATAGGATCTCGCTGGAAAGCTATGACAAACCTAGAGAAACAGCCATATTATGAGGAGCAAGCCCGTCTCAGCAAACAGCACCTGGAGAAGTACCCTGACTACAAGTATAAGCCCAGGCCAAAGCGCACCTGCCTCGTGGATGGCAAAAAGCTGCGCATCGGTGAATACAAGGCAATCATGCGGAACAGGCGGCAGGAAATGCGGCAATACTTCAATGTTGGGTAGGGGCCTTTCAGTCATTTCTTTCTTAGGGAAAGCTTCCTATTATATTTAATGGGATGTGAAACACATTTGTTTTGTTGCAAAGCAGCATTTGAAAAAGAACCTGAACTTTGTATTTTTAGAGACTGAATGGTCTCCCACATGATCTTGAAAAACCTATCTACATGAATCTACTGCAAGCTCCTAGCTCTAACATGAGCTTTGTTAACAGCTGGTTTAAAAATAAATATCTGCAAGTAAATAATTTTGAAGTTTGTTATTAAAAACTCAGAAGTGTTAAAAAAAGAAAGAAAGAAAAACTCAGAAGTGTAACTGGTTCTTTTACTCACTGACTTTCATTACTTCCAAAGCTTCATCATGAAAAATTCTACAACTAACAACTTAGCTAAGACCATACAATGTAAAAATGATTTCAAAAGAAAGAAACACTTATTTCTGAATATGGAGAGATTACTGAGCTATCGAGGCATATGTGTGGTCTTTGCAGATCACACAAGGTGTAGGAATTATATTTAGGGCACAAGATTGTGAATGGGGAAGTTCTATTTTGAATTAAGAACATAACTCTCAGGATGTTTTACAGTGCTTCCTGTGGCAAGGCTGTTGACAGTGTTGTAATATGCTGCCTGCAACTGCATTGCTTCTGCAGAATTAGCTCAAAAAAACACAGGAATAAACTTGCTTATCATATGTGAAACAGAAGTTAGTAAGATCCCAAAAGCTTCTTAGAGTAATAAGTACTATTCTGAATATGACCAGAGGATAGATAACTTAGCACACACACACACACACACACGCACACAAACTTTTCAAATCTTTCTTGTCCCCTCCAATTCCTTGAAACTGGCTGCATGCTCTGTCCAGGGGTCTATGATTTATAGTCAAGCACATGACTCTTCAGAAAGTTGAACACAAAGCCAAATATTTTGTGAGTGAAGAGTAAACATATGAATGAATAAAAATAAGTAAGAATGAATATCATCTATTAATCCCTTCCTGCTAAGACCACCTACGTACTTTATAAAGCCAAGTGCAAAACTGAGAAGACAGGGTCTCTTGTTAAAAAGTTATTAAGAATTTCTAAAAAAAGCAAAAAATTTATTAAGAATTTCAGGACTGTGACAACACAACATTAAACCAGAAATAGGACCTTAGTGCAGTTGCACAGGCTGTGCACCCATGAGGCTCGGCCCTTCTTCCTATCACCACAAGACCAAAACTATTTCAGACACTAGGTGGACAATGTGATATTATTCAGTTCTGAGCAATCAAGTTTGATTTTGTGAGCTCTAATACTTTAGGGTTTTCCATTAAAATTGAATTATTTGCAGCTTTGATTCTAAGGAAAAAATACTATTGCTTCACTGTAAGTGAAGGAAAAGTGAACTTGGAGTTAAGGGCTTGGGTTCTTCTCCTTTGTCTTTCTGCACCTCCTTTTTTTTTTAGTAAAATAGATTGGTAACAAAACAGGATTATTTAAGAATCAAATGTGCAATGCATGTAGATATCTTGTACTTTATGAAGCACTAGACAGAAGTAAGGTATTAGACTCAAAGTAGAATACCATGTGAAAAATGTTAGGCAATTGGGTAAAAATCAGTACCTTAGAGTGGGACTTTGCTGGGCAAATTCATCATATAGTAAGGTCTACATCTTACTCTTCACTCACCCACTATCTCTTTTTGGAAATTTATCTCTTGACAGGCAACAAGCACAGATCCCCATCGCCACTGCTGGTGTTGTGTACCCTGGAGCCATTGCCATGGCTGGAATGCCCTCCCCTCACCTGCCCTCAGAGCACTCAAGCGTGTCTAGCAGCCCAGAGCCTGGGATGCCCGTTATCCAGAGCACTTATGGTATGAAGGGAGAGGAGCCACACATCAAAGAAGAGATACAGGCTGAGGACATCAACGGAGAAATTTATGATGAGTACGATGAGGAAGAGGATGACCCAGATGTAGATTATGGGAGTGACAGTGAAAACCATATTGCAGGACAAGCCAACTGATAAGGGTTGAAAGATTGTTGTGACCTTAGGACTTAAAGAAGCCCTAACTGGTTCATCCTTACCAGTGGCCAAGCACATTAACTTTCTCATACACTGACTGTTACTTTAACTGTTAGTCTTAAATAGTTGGGACATCAGCTGACTAATAGACCTCAGCCTCAAAAGGCTTGGAAAGGAAAAAGATATATAACAAGCAAACAACAATATCAACAACAAGAGATTGAAATAAGCTATGGGTAAAATAATGCCAGTAATTCAGCTGCTACATCCAAGCACTGAAGTCTTACCCGTCAACTTTTTTTTTTTAAATAAACTTTATGGCTGTTTGTTCTACAATGTTCTAGAAATTCTCACTCAGGTACACAGTGCCAACAAGTGGCTTGTGAATGTGTTTTGTTGTTTTGTGCTACAATTTTTTAAAAAAATAAGTTTTGTTTTGTTTGGGGGGGTTCTGGATTTATTTCCTTTTCTTTTTCTTTCCTTTCCTTTTTTTTTTTTTGTAATGCACCTGACAGAAAAAAAAGAAAGATGAATTTCTCTTTACTTCTCTCCACCTTTTCCATCTCTAAACTTTAAAGATGGAAGTCTGTGCATGGGGGGGAAGAGGGAAAAAGAGCCTGTTTTTAACTTCCTTGCTATCCATCACAAAATAAGCAATTATTTTCTTTAGAGGACTTTATCTATTGCACACCACACTACATCTTTGAGCAAGTGCCAAATTTGTACTGAAGTGTTGACCAAGTTCTTTTTTTTCCCCTTCCCTTTTTCCTGTTCCTTCTTAAGTTAGGACAGTGTTATATCTTAGACAATCCCTTGAAAAACCTGAAATACCAGCAGCTGGTGAGATTTGACTTTTTTTTAAATGGAAACTGTAGGTGCTGTTCTCAGGTGAAAAGAGAGAGAGAGACATAAGAAATTTAGAGAAAAAATATTTTCTGATCTTGGATTTTTGTGTGTATGTATGTGTGTGATTATGGTACTAATAGGAATAACGTTGGACCGTTGTGAGTCAAACCCACATCTGGGGATGAAATCCCACATCCTCCTAAGTGACTGGTCTAGAAGTAATCTTGACCTTGACTTTGCACTTCAAATGACAACTTAACCAAGTATAGGGCTCAGAAAATATATTTTTAAATGTCTAATGTGATTATTATTGGATGGATCAGGCGGCCCTGTGTAAAAGAGGTGTGCATGTTATAACATGGAAGCTACTAGCAAACTACTCCCAGATGTCCCTTCTCCCTAGTTAATTGGTTCCACTAACGTTTGCTACTTCGTTGTTGTTTTTTTTCCTGTTGATACTTCAAGCAAAACAATCATTGTTTTCACTGAGTATATTTGGCCATTTTTTCAGAAAAATAGAATTAGCTTATTTCTTCAACATTCCATCCTTTCCTGGTCGGGAAATTGAACTGATGGTTTTATAAAAAGTATTTTTCATTCCTCCATGAAATGAGGTGGAGGTCTTTTGCATTTCACCGTGTGGGCCATGTACATTTCATGCCATATAAAGTAGGACTTGATTAAAAGTCATTACAGCCCAACAAAGTGGAGCCTGACTGACCCCAGGGACCCTTGCCACTGCTCTTCCTTGCTGTCAGATGCATCTGCTGAAGGTCAACTTTTGGTTCCAGCAGAGTGTGTGCGAAGAACAACTGAAGGTGATGGGACTACTTATGTAGATTTTGTCAGCCAAATACCAGGGCAGTTTTAGGGCCTGTACAAATAAATGCAACATCACTTCAAGTTAATTGCCATTATTTGTGTTGCAGCCTCAGATAGTATGTACTCCAACCAGTAGCTTGGATGTGCTATGGTTTTCACTCCAGTCATCATTTTTCTATCTCACCCCCCAAACACCACCCTAAAGTTTGATTATTAAATATAAATGAGAAGAAAATCCTTTTTATTTTTCTCTCTCTCAAAAACTTGCTCTGGGGTTTTGCTTGGAGTAGCTGATCATATTCTGCATGTCAGAGATTTCGTTTGTTTGTTTTTCTGTTTGTTTTTGATGACTGTATTTTCATTTGAACTGCCTCTTTTTGCTAGTGTTGTAATAATGATGATGATGATGATAAAATAATAATAATAATAGTAATAATAATAATGGTCAGCTGTTCCCAGTTTAGTAAGTTATGTATAATTTATTTTATTTCTCCCTTTCTATTTTATTCTGCTCTGATTTGGAAGTACAGCCAATAAGCTGGTAGATATTTAAAACAAATTTCCATCTCCAACTCATATATGTGTGTGTGTGTATATATATATATATATACACATATATATGTACATATATATGTGCATGAATATATATATATACACACACACATTCACCCACACAATTTCACTTCTCCTTCCATAAGTTGTCTTCTTTTAAAGAATTTGGCCCCAACAATTTCAGTTCTGGTGTTTGATACAAAGGAGTGAATTAATAGGAGGGTCGTGTTCAATCTTAATTAACTTATGCTCTCATCACTCATTTTAGTTATTTAATTGCCACAGTCATCTAGAGCCAATTTTTTTGTTTTTTGTTTGTTTTGTTTTTAAGCACTCTGGATAAGGAAAAATAGACACTTGTTTTTATATCATTATATACAATGTGAAAACAGATTTTTAAAAAATTTGTTCTTTGTCTTTGTTAACAAATTCCTTCTTTTATGTGAGTTCACCTCTCACGTTTGCTGGATACTTACTTTACACCATGTTATAAAGATGCTTTGTTTTCATTTCATGACTTTGGGCTATAAGAATACTTTGTTTTAGCTCCAGGTAGATGCCATTGAGGGTATTTGTGGCTGAAACCAATTCTAATACACAGTAAATTGACAAAACACTTCTGTTTGGGGGTTGTTTTTTGTTTTTGTTTTTTTTTTTCATTTTTTAAAAACTTTGTTCTATTTGAAGGGAAAAACAAAATTGTTGATGGTGACCTGTAACTGCTGAAATTCAAAAGTTGATTTTATTTAGTTAGGTTTCCGTCCAAGACTGAACGGCATGGACTGAAACAAAAAACCAGTTCATAGCCCTGCATTATATTCTGTTGTTCTGACATTTAATTCACTGGATGTCAAATTGTCTTTGCCCTAGTTTTCTCCAAAAGAAAGCAAAAACAAAAATAATTTTATTAATGTTTAAGGTCTTTTGAAGTCACTTGATAAAAGGTGCTGTGAGTAGCAACTTACCATGTTAACACACTGCCCTTTTGGTGTTTGGTTTATGATTTTGGTAAAGGATCCTAAAACCTTGTATTCTTTTTCTGTGCACTGTTATGACCAAAAAAGATAAGGTAGAGAAAATGAGAGTAAGATCAAAAGATCAAAATAAAACATAAACAGTCTCTCTCCTCTCTCCTTTTCTTCCTATATGTTGAGTCTTCTCACTTTTTCTTTCTCTTTCTCTCTCTCTCTCTCTCTCTCTCTCACACACACACACACACACACAAACACACACACACACTCTCTCTCTCTCTCACCCGAATACAGAGGAATAATCTTGCCAGAATTCTGTTTTTTATCGTTGCTGTAACCAGTTTCTCTAAAAATAGTCATGCTTTAACATGAATCTAAGAGAACATCACTGGAGAAAATAAGTTAAAGTTGTTAATTTATAAGTTACTAATAATTTGATTAGCTACTACAATTGGATAAAAATACAAACCTATTCTTCAGTGCACTTATACCTAGATTAGGAAAGTCAATTTTTAAAGTTCATTTGACATCTGAAGTTAAGAGTTAAATATGTATAAAATCCCTCCCAAAGAACATAATCATCATTGTTGAAACCAAATCCTCTTATAAGAAACAAATATAAACAAGTTTACTTTGCTAAAACTATTTTATAGATTTGATTTCCAGAGTAGAATTTTACCTTAATTCATTGAAAGCAGATTAATCATTTTTTGTCCAATTTCAGATATTTTCTTAATCCAGAAACTGTTACTGTTTCCAGAAGAAACCTTCTATCACATTTAAAACATCAAAAATGATTACACTTTCATTCTAATGGGTAAATTATTGAATTGTAATAAACAACTGTATATTTACAAACAGGTTTATAAAATATTTGTTTATCAAGTTAATAGTAAAAATAAAAATTATGGGATCTGCAAGGAAAACTATGAAGCCCACTTAAAGTGGTTCAGATTTCTCTTTGTCTTGTAGGGCATAGGTGTTTGTTTAGCCAGGTTTTTACAGTATTTAATTTTAAAGTTTCCTATAACTATCAGTTCCCCAGGTTGAAGATGATAATGTTGAGTTTTCTACTGATTGATTCCTGTCCTCCCCAGTGTTTCTGTCACTGGTTCACTAAAACAGTATTTATATAGCTCCACTGGCTCTAAAGCTCTAGTCCTTCTAACATTTTGGATTTTACAAGTAAAAATGGGAAAAAGTAGAAAAGAGACAATCAAATGCCTGGAGCTTAAAACAAAGTATGTGCAACCTACCATCTCACTTGAAATTTAATAAAATAAATAATTATGTAAATATAACATAGAGTTATAGATTTATATTTTGTTCATAACACATAGTGTAATATAAGTTGTATATTTTCATGTTTTTGGTTTTATGTTATCATTCATGCCACAATAAAAATAAAACAGGAGTTTATGTACTCTTAAAAAAAAAAGATGTGGGTTGCCACCAACCTGTTTTTGTTTTTGTTTTTTGTTTATTTTGTTTTTTGTTTTGGTTTTTTTTTTTTGCATTCTTCTTTTTCAGTATTACTGCCATGCAAGGCACCAATAAAAACAGCAAATGTGTTCTTTACCTATTATACTGTGTTTCTTTTCATAATTCTTGTTATGAAGGTTTTAGTTTTGTTATGAAAAGGACTAAAGTATGGAAAATTATTTAATTTTGCTTTCAATATAAATAACCTCACTTATTGAACTGAGAACTAAAGGTTTAATTCTTAGATATGGACATTCCCAGAAGGACAGTCAGGATTTGTTATAATGCGTCTCACTCAGACAGATCTAGCTTCACTGTAATGTCAAAAGATATTCCTCTTGTGTGTAATTGACTCAATACACTTGAAAACCCTACAGCCTGAAGCACCTTTAATGTTGTTGATTTCCCTGACTGAATTCTATCATTGGGTTAGGGAGGTGGGGTTTCTATGCTTTAGAATTGTACTTTATCCTTTGTTTGTATAGAAAATTTTTTAAATTTCAGATCATGAAATTACTAAGAACTATGATTTTCACCTTGCTGATATCTAATTTTGAATAATGGATATTTCTGAATTGTTTACCATTAGCCTCTGGATTCTACCTTCAACTTTTTAAGCAACTGTTAAAAACAAGAAGTCTCCTTTCCTTCCAGTGACCATTTTTGCTTGTCTCCACCATATTATGGTTTTCTATCTTGGTAGTTCTGTGCGTAACTGTTTCCTGTAAGGGTTTATGTTTGGCTGAATAGTTGGTTGGTTGAGTTTTTTAAACAACTATCAAGACACTGGATCAGGTAACATCTGGTTCAAATGAATACAAGGGAAGTATATAAAAGGGTATATTCATCTTCTCATACATTGCTCACTGTATCCCTCAACAGAAGTATTTTATAAAGTCTGGTCCATGGACCACCTGCTTCAGAATTTTAAAACACAAATTCCTGGGCCCAACCCCAGATGTAGTGAATCAGAATTTCTGGGGATAGAAGCAAAGCTTTTGCTATTTGGCAGGTCTAAATAATTCTTCTGCATGCTCCAATATTCCAGAACAACCAGGAGGTGGGGATCTTTTTCTCTTCCTTCTGCCCACCTTGTTTTTTTACACGTCACAATCTGTAGTTCCTCTTATGTGCCATACTTTTTCTTTAATCTTAGGCCTCTGTGAAAACCTTGACACTGAGGGTCAGTGAGTAGGCAAGGGTTTGAGATTGTAAAGAGCTCCCAGTCACTCTCTTCATAAATTTATTTTGAGAGTATTTGGTCCAGAAGTAGCACTATCCTTGTTTCTCGGCTTCTCATGTTGTTTATCATGGCCAAGCAGGAGGCTTCAGAGACTCCAGGCAAGTAGAACTCTAAAAATATAACTGAAACACATAAAACTGCAACCCACTTAATATTTGCAAAACAAACTGAGGTTCTTTGAAAGGAAAAGATTCATTGTAGGAGCTGAGAAGTAAACATTCTGGCTACACTGGTCATGGTCATCCTAAATTTCTTCAGGAAATAATGTAATCAGGATATGCTAAGTATATGTGGAGAGGGAAAATCTTGTCTATTTAGGAAAACTTGGCTCACCAAGGTGCAAATCCCTGACCACCACCCTCTTGCTTCTACCAAATAAAGTTTATGCAGAAACAGTCTTTTCTTGAACTTTAGGGTTTTTTTTAGTTTCTTACATAATATTTAGGACTAGCATATAATAATAGTTTTCCTATTGTCAATGCCTTGAACAACTACAACAATACTGGCAATAGTGAAAAAAAAATTTTTTTTATCTCAATTTTGCCAATTTTAGTTGCTGATGTTTGAAGAAGTTCACATATGTGTTTTTAAAATCAGGATACTGTCATTCTTACCCAATTTAAAAGTTCTGAAGTCATCTCTATAACTTCACATCATCATTGAAACCTCAGTTATAACAATGGAGGTGAAGGTAAGCATGAATTAGTTCAATGTCTGATTTAAAGAATGTTTATGATAAAAATCCAATCTATTTTCTTGAGTTCCTAAAGCATTCTAATAGCTAGCTGAAAGACCTGTTTTATAAGTAAGTATTGTAATTAGTATGTAAAGTGTATGCAATAGTAATACTAAAAGTTCTCTAAAATAGTTATGTTTTCTTAAGGAGGCTAAACATCTGTCCTACAATTTTAGTTATTCTACCAATTTGCTTAGCAAACTATTTTTACCACAAAGAATGAACTAGTTCAGCTCTGCTCACAATATATCATCATTTTTCGATTAGGTCCAGATACATGAGATTTTACTCCCTTTATTTCTAATTTCTAAACATGCAAACAAATATGGAATGGAATGGTACTTTGTTGCTATTCAAAATATAACCAAGAGGATAAAGGTTGTACTATCATTGATGTCTCCACTGATTCCACTTAAAAAGAAAGAAAAAAAACTACAAGAAGAATTGTAGGAATTCGGTAGGCCTAAGTAAACACCACTTTTGTACATTGCTTGTTCAATTTATTATAAAGTTTCACAATCTGGAAAGCAATCCTAATTACACACAAACTGTAAAATATATTTGAAATAAAGTCTTTTGTTTATAAAAATTACTGTTGTGATAGCTTTTTAAATATATGTGGTCCTGGTAGAAAATAGGGGGACCCAAAGTATGTATTTAGATAATTATTTACACCAAAGTCTGACTTTATTCAACCACCTTCAACACTGGTCTTCAGCAAACATTCATTTTGCCTTGTATTTCAAACCTACAATTGACTAGAATACAAATTTACAAATTGTGACTGCATGAGCTTAAGTTACTTTAGGACTACAGTCATTACTAGTAGACCCCAGATAGTTACACAAATTGTCCTTTTTATTTAGAAATGATCCTTCAAGCATCATTGTCTTCTACTGGGTTAACATACACAAGTGGAATTAACAATCTGGTGTTTTATGGGCAGATCTTTTTTAATATCTGGAAAACAGATTGAAATTGCT
Organism: Carlito syrichta; assembly: GCF_000164805.1. Taxonomy (NCBI): domain Eukaryota; kingdom Metazoa; phylum Chordata; class Mammalia; order Primates; family Tarsiidae; genus Carlito; species Carlito syrichta. The sequence goes on from NW_007118663.1 coordinate 158,886, forward strand.
GGCGGTATGGAATTTGGAAATAAACTCTATCTACAGATTTTGAAGAGAAAATTTTAGATTGTACCTTTTAAAAAGTTATCAGTTACCTCCTAACCCACTGATTCCACAGATCTGTGAGTTCTGGTATTATAGCTTATTATGTCACCTATGTCTTAATCTCTTGCTTATTAAATCCTCCACTGGAGATATAGCTTTGTCTCTTGTCATAGTAAAAACGTTCAAAAGGTCAGATACTTCAAGATTCTTAATGTATGAGTATGTTGGCAAACTGAGAAAGCTTTTTAAGTTTTACACTTTTCTTGTAAATTTTAAACAAACAGAATCTGAGCTTATACCACGGAAACTTATTTAGATGCTTTTAGAAATAAAAGTGCAAATTGAGTAAGAAAGCTAAGAAAAAGAACCATAAGAGATTTTGTGGTTTGTCTTTCCTTTGTCTTAATGATTGAATGAATAATGCTAACCTATTTCATCTGGCGATAAAAAGCTAGATTCTTGCCAAAGTTGAGTCACTGACACCTTAGGTCATCATATTGGCTTTATGTCAATTCATAGGTTCTTTTCACCCATTTTCAAAATTTGATGTGACATAATAAAAACGTAATTAACACATAACAAAGAGACAAAAGATAAAGAAATAAAAAGGAATCACACACCACATACTAGACAAACACCCATACATGTACATGGATGTGTGTGTACATACATGCACACATACAATATACATATTTGTGTATATGTGTGTGGGGGTGTATGTACACTGAGGAGGACAAGTCTGATCATTAAACAAAAAACAGCTTACTTTCATAGTAGTCAAGGTAAAGAGGAAACTTTACACATTAGATAATTTCATTACTTAATTGAAAGAAGCATGCGAGTTTATCATGATGGATAAAACCTTCATTGCCCTAAATTCTCAGAATTCACAATTAAGAGATAATAAACAATGCAAAGAGCTACTTTTTTGGTACAGAGATGTGCAAAAGCTACAGATATGTATCATGTACGCTTACTCTTTTAGTCCTTGAGCAGAGTTTATAAAGACAATTTTCAATGGGTCAGAGAGAGATGGATATATGGATTAAATAAGGATTTATGAGGATAAAGCTGAAAGTATTGTGAGTACAAAGAATTTTTTTCATGTTTCATAGACTAAGTTTTACAACCATCAGATACTTCAAATCAACTTTTAATTACACTATGTTCAGTATTATGACAGGTCTATCAAGGTATAAAACAACACTCCTTCCCTCAAAGTTTAGAATTTGTAAGAAGACCAACACACATTAAGCAATAAAACAAAAAGACATGATTAATGAACCAGAAATTGTAAATGATACAGACTTTCAAATATAAACAAGAATCATTTTAATATTTACTGAGACTTCTGCTTCCAAATTGTATGAAGTAGGTGGAGAATGGTCAACCATCCACTGGAACTAGAAAAAACTGGAAAATTGCAAAAATTGAATTTTAAAGGCATTAGAAAACTTTGGAAGAAATGAGAGAGAAATGAACCACAATTCCAGAAAGGCAAGAATCCATCCATGGTGAAACTGATGATTGCTAGCCATTTGTATTTAGCAAAGGTATAAGCAAATTCTGAATGTAGCTATAAAAGCCTTGGAAACTGGTCTTACTAATGACATTTGATAAGTTGTAGGTGTGTGTGAAATGCTGGAGATTTGTGCAAAGCTTCTAAAAGAAATATTGAAATGTCCTGCTGTTATTTCATGATTGGAAAACAAAGATAAGCCAGAGATGTAGGACTTGCCTCAAGCATATAACCAGTCTCCCTCTTGATATTTCCCAGATTTAATCTTCAGGGAGTAGGATACTGGAGAGCTGAGCTGGGAACACTGGAAGAGAACATCTGAATTCTCCATAGTCTTTCATGGCTAAGGAGACAAATATCATGCTCACAAGCAAAGCATAGGAAAATCATGCCTTGAGACAAAATAGAGGTAGCCTGAGTATTAGTAAACTGTTCATCAGTCTTGACTCAGTTAAATCACTGGTAAGATTAAAATGGTCAGCCCTTCACCCTATTCTTGTTAGACAAGAAAGAGTGTATAGTGGGAATCTCCACTCTGGTGGAAGACTAAATCATATGGATTATTTGTAGCTCTTTAATATAAAACATTTAAGGGCAATTTAAAAACTCTAAATATGTAATAAAAATAAAAAAACTGATAAGAAGAAAACAAACATTTGAAGCAGACCTATATGATACTAGTACTGACATTAGCAAACAGACTTTGGCATAATTTTTCCTAATATATTTGAGAAAATAGATGAAAAATAGCCAAAACTAATTAAAAAGCGTAATCTATAAATAATAGCCAAATTGACACAGAAAAGCACAGGATTAGTGAAAAGTAAAATACTTAAACTAAAAAATATACAGATTTATCAAAAGTATTTAAAGTAATTCCTGAGAATTTTTCAAAATTGATAAAAGATCTCACAGATTCAGGAAACTCAAGTAATTCAAGCAGTATAAACAAAAAAACTCTGACATACGTAAACAGCATAGTGAATCTACTGAAAACCAAAGATACGGATAAATTTTTAAAAGCAGAGGAAAAAAAACATTATTTTTCAAAAAGTGACGAGAGATTGGCAGCTGACTTCTCAACAAAACAATTGAATTCAGAAACAATGAAATCTCATCTTTACAGTGCTGCAAGAAAACTTGTCTAACTAGAATTCTAAATGCAACAACAGTTATCCTACCACAATGACTGTGAAATAAAGATATTTTCAAATAAGCAAGCTTAGAGTATTCATCACCAGCAGATCTAACTTCAAGAAATATTAAAGGGATTTCTTCAAGCTAAAGGGAATGATTCTACATGAAAAAATGGAACTGGAGATATAAATAAAAAGCACTGAAAATGGTAACATGTGTGTTAATATAAATGAGTTGGATCTGTACACAATGCCTTTTCAAATTTTAAATAAATGTAGACATAAATATATGACAATAATAATGGAAAGAGGAAAAAGGATAAATGAATTTAAAAGATTCTAAATTTCTAGCAGTATCAGAAAGTCAATGATGCACACTGTGAGCTCTAGAGTAATCAAAAATAGAATGATAAAAAAGAAAGTACAACTAACATTCACAAAAGTTAAAAAAAAATTAAAAATTTTGATCTAAAGGAAGTCTAGCTTGTCAGATTGAATAAAATTAAATAAAATAAAACTGTATGCCACCACAAGAAATATAATCCAAAATAGTTGAAAGAAAGTAAAAGTGTGGAAGAAGGTATATCATGCAAACAGTAGGGAAAAGAAAGCTACCATAGCTACAGTAATATCAAAAAAGACTTTTGGAGAAGCAGCATTATAAAATATATTTCATAATGATAAAAGATTTAATCCAATAGAAAGATATGGTAATTTTTAAAAAATCTATGTATACTAAGAACTGTAGCTTCAAATGATACAAAGCAAACAGAAAATTGACAGAATTAAACAGAAAAATACACAAATCTCCCAGCATAACAGGAGGCTTGATTCAGTTCATTCAACAGCTGCTAGAACAAGCTAGAAGAAAACTAGTAAATATATAGAATGTGTAAGCAATATAACTAACAAATATGACCTGACATATATGGAGCACTTTCCCCAACTATGATAGGGTTAAAGTTCTATTTAAGTGCCTGTGGAACATATACCAAAATTAATAAAGTATTATATCTTAAAAACTCCTTCATGGTATAGTCTCTGACCACAATAGAATTGTACTAAAAATAAACAACTAATATATACCTAGAAAAATCCCAACTACATGGGAATGAAATAATACCATAAATCAATAAGAAATCAAAATAGAAATACCATAAGGACATCATAACATCCTGGAGAAAACTTCAATTTTCAGTTTTACACCTGAAAGGGATAACAAAACAAGGAATATATAGGAGAAGAATGCTAAGGGTTCTAGAAATCATGCCAAGTGAGGAACAGCAGAATGAATAAGGGAAAAGTAGCAAGAATTTTGAAAATATCTGGTGAATTACCACAAGACATGCCATCAGATACTTGGACTGTCACAGAAAAGATAGAATGGCCTCATTCTTTGTTGTTGCAGGGTATTAAATGGAGACTAACAAGATGGAAGTTGCAAGAAATCTGGTGTCCAGTCAGTTTAGGGAGGAAATACTTAGAGCTGTTCAACACGGAACTGCAGAAAGAACGTCACTGTCTCTTCAATCAGAGTTGGCATCATTCTTTTTCCGGCAAACTGTGGATGGGTTTCCTGGCATTGTTTGGAGATTGTACCAGGTTATATTCTGACTCTTAAAGGGTAAACTTATGTTTTTCTCTCTCCAAAAAAGAATCCAAGAGAGAAATTAAAGAGAATCTTCAATTGTAGAATCAGTAACAAGTTCAATTTGTCTCTCGTGCCAGTAACAGAATATATATGATAAAATAAAGTGGACCAATGCTGTTTTGCAACACTGCAATCCATCCAGATCTCAAGTTATTCCTTTAGTTCTTTGGGACAATTTGGAAAACGGATGAGCTTTTTCACCATTTTCCAACTCCTGCAACAGTTGCTATATCAGTCTGCTTAAGCTACCATAACAAAATAACACAGACTGGGTAGATTAAATGACAGAAATCTATTTTTTTACAGTTCTGGAAGCTGGATGTCTAAGATTAACATGTCAGCAAGTTGATTTTTTCCAATATCTCCCTCCTTGGTGTGAAGATCTTCCTCCATCCCCTCCCTTCCATTTACGTATCATAAATGAATAAAACACTCAGAACCACTCAGACAATGCAAGGAAAGACAGAAAACTCTAGCTGCCTGGCCCAGGTACACTACTATGTACTTTGGAGAACTTCAGTTAGTATTCTTAGAAAATGTCTATATTTGTCCAAATTATGTGTGTATTTGTGGCAATCATGTTCATATTGGCTATTTCACATTTGTGTCTTTCACTAAGTGTGACTAACGCATTTGACGGCTGGATGAAAGCTCATAGTACCCATGATTTGCCTTTGGAAGCATCTGCCCAATGCGAGTTTGTCTCTTTAGCTGCCACATCACCTTGTTTTGTTTCAATTATAGGATTTAGTTTAGTTCATTAAGAGGGAATTTCACAATGGTTTTGACTTTGATAAGGAAGAATATATGGCTTTAATTATGCATTCATTCAATAATGGTTGCTTTTCAGGCATTAAAAGCCAGTGTCAACTCTCAGTTCTTAGTCTAGCAAAAAAAAAAAAAGAGGGCAAAACAAAGAGCTGAGGATGGGAACTGGTGGCCTACCATCTGAATCACTCCTATAACTTTTCTTTGGCCAGCATATTGTTTTGTTTTTCAACCAAATTAGAATGCCTTTACGCAAAGCTTGCATTCTCCAGTGGGCAAGGATACCTACTGATGCCAGTTATCATACCCGACTATTTTGTACATTGACATAGCTGCCCCTCTACAGAAAGTATTTGAGTTGTAATTACTGGATATTTGTCAAGTAACATTCTAGCCATGTGCTTGAAATACTATGGTAGCAAAGAGAAGGTGGTTATAAATTACTGCTAGAAATGTCAAGGGAATATTTCCCAGAAATGAAACTATAGTTGGATGCTAAAGGGTAAATTTGAGTTTGTCAGATAGACAGTGAGGGCACGGAAACAAAGTGAACACATTTATGGTATTCTGAAAGTGTGTGACAATTTCAAAGAAGAGACGGGAACCCTAGTACACAGAAGTGGAAGAAGCTGTCAGAAGACCAGACTGGAGTGAGAAGATAGAACTTGATGGATAAGAGTCTTAAAAATCCATTTAAAAAATCTCTATCACTTATTGTATCTTATGCATGTATACATATTATTATTATTACTACTATCACTAACATTTGTTGTTGTTTGTTTGTTTGTGTAGAGACAGGGTCTTGCTCTGTCACCCAGGCTGGAGTGCAGTGCTGCAATCATAGCTCACTGCAGCCTCCACCTCCTTGACTCAAGCAATTATCCCACCTCAGCCTCCCGAGTAGCAAGGGCCATAGCAGCATGCCTCTATGGCTGGTTTAATGACAAGCATTTTTTTTTTTTTGAGTTGGAGTTTCACTCTGTCACCCAGACTGGAGTGCAGTGGCCGCTCCCGGCCACCGCAGCCTCTACCTGCTGGGCTCCGGCGACCCTTCCGCCTCAGCCTTCCAAGTAGCCGGAATTACAAGCATTTTTTGAACTGCTTCTAGACTCTTGGAAATGTGCTACACCTGCTTGTATTAGTCAACTCAGGCTGCTATAACAAAATACCATATGCTGGATAGCTTAACCAACAGACATTTATTTTCTCACTGTTCTGGAGGCTAAACATCAATGATCAACGTGCCAACAAACTTGGTTTCTGGCTAGCATGTAGCCACCTTCTCATTTTGTTTTCACATTGTCTTTCTTTGGTGCATGTGGGAAACAAAAACAAAAAACAAAAACAAAACAAAAAATGAGGGGAAGAGCTTTCTGTTGTCTCCCTTCCTTTTATAAGGCCACCAATCCCATTGAATTAGGGTGCTCCCCTTTTTACCTCTTTTAATTCTAAATACCTTTCAAAGGCCCTATTTCCAAATATGTTACAGCGGAGGTTAGAGCTTCAACATATGAATTTGCAGGGGAAATTTTATAACATTGTTGCATGCATTATGTAATTTTATCCTCATGGATTAATGAAGAAAGTGCTATTACGTTCTACATTTTTGGTTGAGGAAACTTGAAGCACAGGATAAGTAATTACTCAATGCCTTATAACTTCTAAATGGCATTAAACTTTAGCTTGTTTTTATACCAATTGCTAAGGTCTTAACCAGTATTCTAGATTTTCCCTCTTTGAAGGTCATCATAAGTTTAAACTTTGTCTAAGAAAATATTAGGGAATAGGGAGTAAATTTTTAAAGCATAAATGCATAACAGCTTTACTGACATAATTCACATACCACACAATTTACTCATTTAAAGTTTCAGTCCAATGATTTTTTACTGTATTTATAGAGTTGCCCATTTTAGAGCATTTTTATCACACCCCAACGAAATCTCCAGTCATTTGCATCTGATATGGCTTGGTTAGGTGTCCCCTCCAAAGATCATGTTAAAATGTAATAGCCAGCCGGGCTCGGTGGCTCAGCCTGTAATCCCGCGCCATTGGGAGGCTGAGATGAGTGGATTGCCTGAGCCCATGGGTTCGAGACCCGCCTGGGTAGCGAGACCTCATATCTACAGTAAATCAAAAAATCAGCCGGGCGTGGTAGCACATGTCTGTAATTCAGGCTACTTGGAAGACTGAGGCGGAAGATCGCCGGAGCCCAGCAGGTCGAGGCTGCGGTGACCAGAAACGGCCACTGCACTCCAGTCTGGATGACAGAGTGAGACTCCAACTCAAAAAATAAATAAATAAATAAGTAAAATGTAATAGCCAATGTTGGAGGTAGGTCCTAGTGGACAGTGTTTGGGTCATGGGGGCAGATTCCTCACGAATGGCTTGGTGTCATTTTCATGGTCGCATGGTCATGAGTGAGTTTTCACTCTATTTGTTCTCTCCAGAGCCAGTTGTTTAAAAGAGGCTGGCAAGCTCAGCCTGTAAGCCCAGCGCTTTGGGAGGCCGAGGTGAGTGGATTGCCTGAGCCCACGGGTTCGAGACCCGCCTGGGCAACTTGGCGAGACCTCATCCCTACAATAAATCAAAAAATCAGCCAGGCATGGTAGCGCACGCCTGTAGTTCCAGTTACTTGGAAGGCTGAGGCCGGAGACCAGCAGGTCGAGGCTGCGGTGACCAGAAGTGTGCCACTGTACTCCAGTCTGGGCGACAGAGTGAGACTCTGACTCAAAAAAAAAAAAAAAAAAGAGGCTGGCACTCTCTCTTGCTCCCGCTCTCCCATGGAACACACTGGCTTCCCTTCCCCTTCTACCATGATTGTAAGCTTCCTGAAGCCTCGTCAGAAGCAGGTGCTGGCACTATACTTCTTGTACGGTCTGCAGAACCATAAGCCAAACAAATATCTTTTCTTTATAAATTACCCAGCCTCAGATATTCCTTCATAACAACACAAAAAACAGACTAATACAGAAAAGGAGTAGGATGTTGCTATAAAGACATCGGAAAATGAGGAAATGGCTTTGGAACTGGGTAAAACAGGCAGAAACTGAAGAGTTTAAAGCCTCAGAAGAAGAGAGAAAGTTTGGAACTTCTTAGACACAGGTAAAGTGACCAAAAATGCTGACAGAACTGCTGATAGAAGTCCAGGTTGGCAAGGTCTCAGGTGGAAATGAGGAACTTATCGGGAACTAGGGCAAAGATCACCCTTGTTTTGTCATAGCAAAGAACTTGGCTACCTGGTGTCCCTGTTCTAGGGCTTTGGGAAGGCTGAACTTGAGAATCATGACTTAGGATACCTGATGTGTTGACAAAAAAGATGCCAAAACTCTAAAATATTTAAGTTGGTTTATTCTTGAGCCAAACTTAAGGACTTAAGCCCAGGTACACCCATCCTTCATGAGGTCCTGAGAACAAGTGACCTCCCATGGTTGAACAGTGGCTTTTAGAAAGGCAGAAGTAAAAAGAAACCATAAATCAATACATATGAGATGTTCATTGGTTTGTCCAGGGGAGGTGGGACTTTTCCAAGCAGGGGCTTGTTGATTGTAGGTGGGTTCAAAGATTACTTGACTGGTAATATGTAGTTTTTATTAGAACATAGGATTAGGATGTTTTGCTGAGACAAATGGCAGAAAGATTCCAGGTCCAGGTTGGAAAGTAAACTTTAGGATATAGGATACTAGGGTAGTAAACCTCTGTCTAGTAAGTCCTTATCAGGTGCTGATTACCCAAGCCTCCTAGTTAGGAATTTGGATAAGAGAAAAAGAGGTCAGGTTTAGTCCTCAGGTGGAAGTTTCTAAGCAGCAAAGCATTAAAACAAAAAGTGGCAAAGTGGAAGCAGGACATGGTGGCTCACACCTGTAATCCTAGCACCTTGGGAGGCTGAGGTGAGAGGACTGCTTGAGCCCAGGAGTTTAAGACCAGCCTAGGAGACATTGTGAGACCTTGTCTCCACAAAAAAAATTAATAGAAAAATTAGCCAGGCGTGGTGGTGTGTGCCGGATTGCCTGAGCTCATGAGGTTGAGACTGAGATGAGCCGTGATGCCTGCCACCTCACTGGAGTCTGGGAGACAGAGTGAAACCTTACCTCAAAACAAACAAGCAAAAAGAAGTGATGTGGTTGCTTCTAACATTCTGTGATCAGATATGGAGATATGAGAGCAAAGAAATGACTTAAAGTTAGAACTTATAATGAAAAGGGAATCAGACTGTGAAAGTTTGGAAAGTTAGCAGCCTGGCCATGTGGGGAAAGAAGGAAAAGAGGTGGAAAAGGGAATGTTATCAGGGAAAGAATCAAAGCAGTCTTCCAGGCAACCACTTGCTGGAGTGATTAGCATGACTGAAAGAGAGCCAGGTGCTAATAGCCAAGACAAGGACAAGAAAGTCCCTGAAGACATTTCAGAAATCTTCCAGACAACCCCTCCCATCTCAGGCTCAGAGGCCTAGGAGGATGGAAGAGGTATCTGGGGTCAGACTCAGGTCACTGCTGCCCTACCTCTCCTTGGATTCCTTTCCCTGTGTCTCTGTAGCTCTGGCTCCAGCTGTGGCTCAAAGGGACCCCAGGCTGCTGTTCCTGAAGGTGCTGTATGCCTTGGTAGCTTGTGTGTAGTGTAGAGTCTGCAGATACACAATGCAAAAGTGGAGAAGGTTTGGCAGCTTCCACCAAGATGTCAGAGGATGGTTCCAAGAGCCTGGGTCCCCAGGCAGGAGTCTACCAGGAGAGGAGCCCCTGAAAAGACACTTTACTAGAGCAGGGCCCAGGGGAAATATAGGGTTAGAGCCTTACACATTGTCTCCACCAGACACTATCTAGGGGAGCTATGGGAACAGCCCATGGTCCTCCAGCTCCCAGAATGATAGAGCAGTGGACAGCTTGCCTGGAAAAGACATGGCCATCAAACTCCAACCCGCAGGAGCAGCCCTGTGCGCTGTGTTCAGAAAAGCCTCTGGGTGGACCTTAGGAGCCCACCCCTCGCACCAGTGTGCCCAGGCTGTGGGACATGGAATCGAGGATTATTTTGGAGCTTTAAGATTTAATGTCTAGCCGGGCTCGGTGGCTCAGCCTGTAATCCCAGCGCTTTGGGAGGCTGAGGTGAGT